>NC_056743.1:1910980107-1911137607 GCF_019279795.1 Protopterus annectens | reverse complement strand
GGCGGTGTTCTCTGTACCTGAGACCACTGGGTCCTCGGCCCTTTCCCAGACTACAACCGAAGCCCCTGCTAATGTCGAGCCTACTAATGTGGACAGGTCCACCTCCACCCATGGTGTATTTAGGCCCTCCTCTTCTTTTTCAATAAAGGCTTTTACTAAATCCAAAGCAGCCTGGCATCCCACGAGGCCTGTTGCACAGGACCCCTCTCCTGGACTCATGCCTAAGAAACAGATGCTTAAAATGGCTGAGGATTTAATTACTCTTATCAGAGGTTCTCAGCCCCCTCCTGACAAGAGACCCAGAGTGGAGGAAGAACCTCCCTCTTCTGATCAGGGATCCATTTTATCAGAACATTCTGATGCAGAGGAACACTCTTACTCCCCTTTTGAGGATTCGGATGCAGAACAGTCCATTCCTTCTGTATCCCCCCCTGAGGATTTTTCTTTTGGGGAAACCTTGCACACTTTGAGGGAACACTTCCATTGGGAAGGCCAAGACTTTTCAGATTCCAAGAAAAGACTTAGGGAATTTCTTCGGTTACCTCAGCACAGACCTCTGTCTATACCCCCTGTTTTGGATGTACTGGATGATGTCTATTCGGAAGTTTGCCTTAACCCTGATTCTCTGCCTCCTGCACCAGTAAAACCTGATAGGTATTACAGAGTACCCAGCTCTCACCAATTTCTCTACAAAGGCCATAATGCTGACCCTGAAACCATTTCACAAGGCCCCAAGGGATTAAAGGCCTCCACTGCCAAGAATCCACTCCCTGCAGAAAGGGAATCCAGATCTCTAGAAAGGTGGGGTAAAAAGGTATATACCTCGGCCACCCTAGCCATGAGGGCCTTAAACTGTCAGTTTCATATGATTAAATATCAACAGTTCCTGCTATCACAATTAAGGAACAAAATGTCTCAACCTGAACAACCAGATTTAAAGGAGTTACAGGATATGATGCATAGTGCAGAGCAAGTGGGTAAACACACCTTACAATGTGGTTATGATGCCCTAGAGGCTTCCAGTAGAGCGGCTGCCACAGGATCAGTCATTCGCAGACATGCCTGGCTTAGGGAACAAAATTTGCCTGATCATGTGAAAGCCAAACTTCTAGATGCTCCTTTACAAAAGGATGTACTATTTGGTACTAATGCTGAGGACATACTACGGAAAATGGAAGAAAAAGCCAAATCTATGCAAACTGTCGAGGCTTTCTTACAGGTCCAACCACCACGTTTTAGCAGAAATTGGCCTTCAAAAAACTGGTCCTTTCCAGCCACTGACAAGCCCCAAAGAGGTAGATACAGACCCGGAAGGGGCAGAGGGCAATCACAAGGGTCATATAGAGGCAGACAATGGCAATCTCCAGCACCAAGAGGTGGTGAAGACAGTGCACAACAATACAGGAAGCAAACTCAGTGACTCCCTCATCTCCATGCCAAGCAAGTCTCAACTGGCAGCACCTTTGGGAGGGAAACTAGCATTATTTGCAAGCAATTGGCATATTGTCACAACAGACAAATGGATACTGGACATTATAAACAGAGGCTACAAATTTCAATTTCACACTCTTCCAAAAATGAGAGGCATGCCAAACCTGCCACAAAATCAAAGGGCAGAGGCACAACTGCAAATTTCAAAGCTCCTAAACATGAGAGCTATACAGAAGGTACCTACACACCAACAAGGTCAAGGTTTTTATTCCAGGCTATTTCTGGTACCAAGGAAAGGAACCGACTGGAGACCCATTCTGGACTTATCCATCCTAAACACATTCTTACTCGTACCAAAATTCAAGATGCTCACATTACAGCAACTTCTTCCCATGCTGGGCAAGGAGTTTTGGCTGGTAACATTGGACCTCAAGGAGGCATACCTGCATGTCCCAATCGGACAAAGCTGCAGAAGATACCTCAGATTTCTTGCAGGTTCAATCCACTCTCAATTCTCTGCATTGCCCTTTGGCTTATCTACTGCGCCAAGAGTATTCACAAAGTGCCTGGCATCAGTGATTGCCTACTGCAGACTTCAAGGATACAAATTTACCCTTATCTGGACGACTGCCTGATCCAAGCGGACAGCAAACGCATACTACTGGAACATCTGGCATATGTGACACGGTTACTGCTTTCTCTGGGATATACCATCAGCAAGGAGAAATCAAGACTAACACCATCTCAGAAAATAACCTTCCTGGGTGCCAACTTGGACACAAACACCCAGATGGCATATCTTACGCCAGAAAAACAAGGGCAACTATCTCAGTACTTCAAAACACTAGCAAAAGTACCAGGCTTACTGCAAGGAAAATCCTGCAGGCTCTGGGATTCATGGCATCTTGCATTCTTCTAATCCCATGTGCAAAGCTGCATATGAGGAAACTTCAGTGGTACCTAAAAAATCTATGGTCTCAACACAGTCACAGTTTGGAAGCAATTATACCAATAATTTCATGTTTGCAAAAGGAATTTCTATGGTGGGCCCAAGCATGTCAAGTAAACACAGGCCTTCCATTCTGCAAGCCTCAAGCAAAACAAGTCATAACCACAGACACCTCAGATTATGCCTGGGGGGGCGCACATGAAGGACAGGTGCATTCAGGGCAGATGGTCCCAAAAGGAAAAGCACCTTCACATCAATCAAAAAGAAATGCTAGCAGTAATAAATGCAATTACAGCTTTCAAGGACTTCCTGTATCCAGGACAATTACTGATAAGAACAGACAACACCACAGTAATGTGGTACATAAACAAACAAGGAGGAACACATTCATACCCCTTGTGCAGACTAGCCATGACTCTTTGGAACTTGGCTCTGGAAAGACAAATCGAACTTCAAGCACAGTACTTGCCAGGACTGGAAAACACACTGGCAGACACTCTAAGCAGAAATATGACAGATCCACACGAATGGAAGTTACATCCTCAGGTGTTTACAGAGATAATCCAAGCGTGGGGGAGGCCAGACATAGATCTTTTTGCCTCCCACAGGAACCATCAACTGAAAAAGTTTTCTTCAAGGACCTTTCATCCAAAGGCCTGGAAAGTGGATGCCCTTTCATTCAGTTGGACAGCATGGACAGTTTATGCATTCCCACCTTTGCCCCTTCTGCCCAAGGTGCTTTTGAAAGCAAGAACAGACAAACCGAGGATGATATTGATTGCTCCAGATTGGCCAAGGCAACACTGGTATCCACTCCTGAGGAGCCTAACACATACTCCTCCCTGGTCCCTGCCTCTAATGCCTCTCCTACTGACTCAGAACAGCTACAAAACTCTTCACAGTCAGCTGAAAACACTCAACCTCGCTGCATGGAAAATTCCTTGACACCACAACAGTCCCTACTCTCCAAGGAGGTGCAGGATGTCATTTTGGAGGCCAGAAGACCATCTACTAGAAAAGCTTACTCCAAAATGGAAGCGGTTTTGCTGTTGGAATGAGAAAAGAGGCCAGGACCCTAGAAAATTGAACTTGCCTCAGGTTTTACAGTACCTAGCTGAACTGCTGAACAGTGGACTTTCATTTTCTTCCATAAAAATACATGCCTCAGCCATTTCTGCAGAATTCAACACTGATCCTCCTTTATTCTCTCACCCACTCTTACGACAGTTCCTCAGAGGGGCTAAGAATATAAGACCTCCAAGGAAGCAACCAATACCAGCCTGGGACCTTAATTACATACTAGAAAAATTAACATTGCCTCCCTTTGAACCTGCTGCCTCGACAGATCTGCAACATTTGTCCTGGAAAACAGCTTTCCTTCTGGCCATCACTTCAGCTCGTAGGGTTCAGGCCCTCATGGTGGTGCATCCCTTCCTCATCTTCCATCAGGACAGGGTTTCCCTTCGTACCAATCCATCTTTTATGCCAAAAGTGGTATCCAGGGTAGCCTTAAATCAAGCCATACACCTACCTACCTTTTATCCTAACCCTCAAAACAAAGGGGAGAGGCTGCTTCACACTTTAGACATCCATAGGCAGCTACGTTATTATTTGGACAGAACAAATTCCTTCAGGAAATCAGAACAACATTTTGTGTCCTATGCCGTAGGGGCTCAAGGGAAACCAGTTACCAAACAGACCATTTCCAAGTGGATTGGCCACTGCATACGGTTTTGTTATTCCTATCATGGGAAATCTGTCCCTACTGGTATCAGATCTCACTCCACCAGGGCCACAGCCACCTCTACAGCCTTCCTCAGAGGCGTTCCTACTAAGGATATTTTGGAGGCAGCCACTTGGAGTTCTGTACATACCTTCACAAAACACTACCACCTACCCTTATAATTCAGAACAAGAGCAGGCTTTGCCACTGCTGTTTTGCAGGGCATTCTGGCTCAACCCAGTTCCTCATAGTACCTACCACCCTATGCATAGCTTTGGGACTCTACCCATCTGTGATTACTGCAGCTGTATGCACGATGAACATAGTACAGTTTTGTACCTACCATAAATGTAGATGTTCGAGTGCTAATACAGCTGCAGTACAGGTTTCCCTCCCTCCTTCCCCACTTGGTAAAGGCATGGGGCCTAACAACCTCTTCATACCACCTGACTGGGTTATCCTGCTATGTTTTATTTGCTTGCTTACACTGATTTTGCATTACATTGCATTGCTTGCATTGTAGATAAGCCGTATTTATGTATTGCCTTCCTTTTGGGGGCACCTGACATCTGGGGCAAGAAAGACTGAAGAACATGGCGTCGGCTGTGTCTTATATACTCTGGCCTTACTGACGTCAGAAGAGTAAGCGACGACAACCAACGCCGGACCAAGACTTTGGAATTCGGCCGACCGAGGGACCGCCTGACGGCTGAAAACCCATCTGTGATTACTGCAGCTGTATTAGCACTCGAACATCTACATTTATGGTAGGTACAAAACTGTACTTTTTTGAGTCTTAAGATGAGTGCCATGTAATCTGCCTCCAGAAAAGAAAGCTTCAAATCCCTAGACTGCATGCACCACCTGACGAGCAGCAGTTTTGGTGCATACAAGTTGCTAGAGTGAAGTGTGGATAGTGCAGGATTGCCAGGTTGTCCTACTTACCCACCCCCTCTCACTCCCGTGTATTAAACCCTGCACCTACTGCACATGAGCTGTAGCTCTAACCACTTGGCTTACTTCCATCAGGAAATGAATGCACTGCAGGGCAGTGCACAGTAAGGAACAAGTGGGTCATTTTGGTTTCGGAAGGGGAAGTTATTTGGCAGCTTGCAGAAAAAAAGACTAGGAAATTATATAGTTGAATTTCCCACATCTGGGGAAATTACAAGAGTCAGCCCATCCGAAGTACATGGGAAGAGCCTTGCCTTGGGAAAATCCCCTCCTTGATTGTGGGAGTCCCCTGCCAACTAAATGGTTTGACTGACTGCCCGCAGAGTTTTGCTGTACTTCCAAGTGCTTACTGACCTGAGATTTACCAATGGAAAAGGGTGGAAAAAACTGAAGGGGCAAAAAAAATCAGTAAAGGAA
This sequence comes from Protopterus annectens, assembly GCF_019279795.1. Taxonomy (NCBI): domain Eukaryota; kingdom Metazoa; phylum Chordata; order Ceratodontiformes; family Protopteridae; genus Protopterus; species Protopterus annectens. The sequence continues at coordinate 1,911,132,133 of NC_056743.1, read as the reverse complement.
ACTCTGACGTCTTCTGATAACGTAGAGATGTGTTAATAGCTACAAATGAGGTTAGTAAATAGTGCAAATATTTTAAAAGATGACAAACAGTAGATTAACAAGTAAGATAATTACTCATGAAACTCATCATCTTGGTGCTGACAAATGTCTTGATGTTCTTCGTGTTTCACTGTTGCAGTCATTACATTTGGGTTATCTGCTTGCAGGCAGCTCTCAGTTGGCCTGTTTGTCAAAGTCTTGGGTCCTGCGTCGGTTGCTGTCTCATCTTCCATGACGTCAGGTAGTCAGGGGTATAAAACATGCAGCCGACGCCATTACATCCGTCTTTCTTGCCGTGCGATGCCCGATGCAGAAACAGTTCGCAACTGCTGGTCGGCCGACTCCTGAAATTTTTGTTTTCGTGTTTCAGAACTGAAGCTATCTGCAAGTACCCCATTGGGGATCCTTTTTCTTGCTCTAAACCGATGTCAGTAAAAGTTAACAATTGTATTTCTTGTGGAAAGCAAATACCTCAAAGATTTTCATTCATACTGCATTCCTTGCTTAGGCCCAGACCATGACATCCCTCGCTGTCAGTTTTGTGCCTTATTCAATCCTCAAACTATTTGTCCTCTGTTCATTTTTGCTTCTAACTACTTTGGTGCTCTGTTTAATTATACAGAAATGGCTTCAGTAAGCCATCCAACTACTGACATTCCGAAAAAAACGTAAAGATAAAGACAGACCGCGTAGGTCCAAAGTTGCCGACGACGCTTCCGTTAAGCTAGTCGCCAGTACTCAGTGAGGCGCTTTCGCAGACCCTGATACCCGCTTCTTCAGGTTCACAGGCCTCTACTGAGACCCATTCGGAGGCTGCGAGATGCTTCTTCGACTGTGGAACCTGCGGATGTCTCTACCTTGGATGGGTCCGGAGCCGCTGTGCAGGCACCGGCTTCTGAGGGTGTATTCAGGCCTATGGACTTTCATATCAAACTGACACCATCTTCCTCTTCAAGGCCTAAAACTCGATCCACGCCTAGAAAACTGACATCCAAACTGCATGGTCAGGCCCATATGCCTAAAAAACAAATGATAAGAATGACTGAAGACCTTATTACTCTAATCAGGGAAGCCAACCTTCCCCCTCTAAGAGACCTAGAACTGATTTTCCTTCTGATTCTTCTGAAAAGGATTCTGAAATTTCTGTTTCTTCTGATGACCAAGATTTGCCCTTATCTACCTATGAGGATTCTGATGCAGAGGACTCCATACCCTCTGCTTCTCCTCCAGTAGATTTTTCTTTTGGTGAAACTTTGCACACTCTCTTAGGGAGCATTTCCGTTGGGAAAGCCAGGATTACTCTGACTCAAAAAAGAGGCTTAGGGAATTCTTACTCCTACCACAACACAGGCCTTTACCTATCCCTCCTGTACTGGACATTGTAGATGATGCCTTTTTGGAATCTAGCCTGGCCCCAGACACTCTACCTCTGGCTCCCAGGAAACCTGACTGGTATTACAGCGTACCTGACTCTCGCAAGTTCCTCTTTAAGAATCCCACTGTGGACCAAGAGACCATTTCACAGGGACCCAAAGGCATTAAGGCCACTACTGCCAAAAACCCTACCCCCTCTGATAGAGATTCCAGCGCCCTGGACAGATTGGGTAAGAAGATGTACACTTCTACTTTGGCCATTAGGGCCTTAAACTGCCAGTTACATATGTTAAAGTATCAGCAGCATATTATTGGATTACTTAAACAGAAAATGATGTTGATTTCTGACTGTGCTGAAAATAAAGAATTACAGGATTTAATACATTCTGCTGAACGAGTTGGTAAACATACTTTGCAATGTGGTTTTGACTCGTTAGAGGCATCTTGCAGGGCTGCTGTCACTGGGTCTGTTCTTAGAAGGCATGCTTGGCTTAAGGAGCAAACTTTGCCAGATCATGTTAAAGCTAAATTACTGGATGCTCCCTTACACCAAGACCACCTGTTTGGCAACAAAGCAGAGATAGTACTTAAAAAGATGGAGGAAAAATCTAAATCTATGCAAACTATTAAAGATTTCCTGCAAGTACAGCCTCCCAGATTTAGTAGGCATTGGCCTTCTAAGAATTGGTCCTTTCCTGTTTCTTCCAGGCCTTCTCAGTCCAAACCCAGGAACAGCAGACCACCTAGGCTACAGTCTCAAGGTACTTACAGGCCTAAGCAGTGGGGGGCTCCCACTTCCAAAGCTGGAAGTAGTAAGACACCCCCCTATGGTAAACTGTCACAATGACTTAACCTTAAACCTTCCAAGCCCTGCTCAACTGACTGCTCCTTTAGCGGGAAAGATCACCCTGCATGCAAAAAACTGGGAACTCATTACCCAAGACAAATGGGTTTTAAATATAGTTTCCCAAGGATACAGATGCCACTTCCACACCTTACCAACACCAAATGGTTGGCCAGACCTACCCCCAAATCAGTGGGCAGAGGCTCAACAGCAGGTTCTCAACCTTCTAAGTATCAGTGCTATTCAGTCTGTCCCAGAAGAAGAATGGGGACAAGGTTTTTACTCAAGACTTTTCCTGGTACCCAGAAAAGACAATTCCTGGCGTCCTATCTTGGACCTGTCTATCCTAAACACCTTTTTGGTAATCCCAAAATTCAAAATGCCAACTCTTCATCAGCTGCTTCCCATGCTAGGCAAAAATGCCTGGTTGGCAACATTGGACTCGAAGAAGGTTCACCTGCACATCCCTATCAGGGAATCTTGCAGAAGATACCTACGCTTCAAAGCAGGCTACATGCACTATTAGTTCTCTGCACTGCCCTTTGTGAATACCCTGGGCGGAGTAGATAAGCCAAAGTGCCTAGTTCCAGTCATTGCATGTTGCAGGCAAAGAAATATTCAAATATACCCATACCTGGACGATTGTCTAATTCAGACAAAAAGCCAGGACATACTATTGAATCATCTGGCATTTGTAGCGAAATTACTAACTTCTCTGGGGTACACCATAAACAAAAAGAAATCACATCTAGTACCCTGCCAACAAATTGTATTCCTAGGAGCAAGCTTGAGTACAACTTCCCACATGGCCTACCTCACACCAGAGAAACAAGTTTATTCGACAGCCTACTTCAAACTACTGGCCATAAAGACCCAGCTATCTGCAAAGAAAATACTGCAAGCCCTGGGGTTCATGGCCTCTTGCATTCTACTAATTCCTTATGCAAGACTGCATATGAGGAAGCTACAATGGTATCTAAAAAGCCTATGGTGTCAACATTCTCAGGACCTGGACTCCATGATTCCTATCATTCCTTGTATAAAGACAGAGTTCCTTTGGTGGGTAAAGGCCTGCCACCACAACAAGGGACTGCCATTCACTCTACCCCCTGCCGCCCAAACCCTAACAACAGACTCATCAGACTATGCATGGGGGGCTCACTTGGCAGGGCAGTGCATTCAGGGCAAATGGAACCAGAGTCGGATGCATCCACATATCAATCAAAAAAGAAATGTTAGCTGTACAGAATTCCCTGACAGCTTTCAAAGACCATATTCTTCCAGGACAATTATTGGTAAAGACGGACAACACCACTGTTATGTGGTACATAAACAAGCAGGGGGGGAAACCCACTCATACCCTCTCTGCAGATTAGCCATGGCTCTGTGGAATACAGCCTTGAGCTTCCAAGTGCACCTACAAGCTCAATTCCTGCCAGGCAAGCTAAATTCACTGGCAGATGACCTAAGCAGAAATCTCATGGACCCACACGAGTAGAAACTGGAACCAAAGATGTTCAACATTTTGAGAAACAAATGGGGGTGCCCAAAGATGAGCCTGTTTGCCTCCCCTCAGAACTACCAATTGGACAAATTCTGCACAAGGACTCCTCACAGACAAGCCTGGAAAGTGGATGCCCTGTCCTTCACCTGGGAAAGCCTCTCAGTTTTTGCCTTTCCCCTTCTGCCTCTCCTCTCGAAAGTTCTTCTAAAGATCAAACAGGCCAAACCAAGGACAATACTCACTGCACCAGACTCGCCACGCCAACACTGGTACCCCCTCTGCGCAGTATGTCACTGCTGGAACTATGGCACCTGCCTCAGACCCCTTCCCTGCTGTTCCAGCAGGAGGGCCAGATTCTGCACCCCCAGCTGCAAACCCTGGACCTGGCAGCCTGGCTAATTACCTGACTTCTCCAATACCACTCCTCAGCAAGCAAGTGCTGGATGTCATCCTGGAGGCAAGGAGGCCTAGTACTAGAAAATCCTATACTGAAAAGTGGAAAAGATTCTGTTCACGGAGACAGACTCAGGGGATGGGCACAACAGTGCCCAGTTTACCGCATATTCTTCAATACTTAACAGAGATGCTTCACAAGAGCCTTTCCTTCTCTTCTATTAAAATTCATGCCTCGGCCATTTCAGCACATTATAATACTGAGTCACCCCTCATGTTCTTCGTGTTTCACTGTTGCAGTCATTACATTTGGGTTATCTGCTTTGTAGTAGCCCTCAGTCAGCCAGAGTAACAAAGTCTTGGGTCCTGCGTCGGTTGCTGTCCCTTCTTCCTTGACATCAGGTCGTCAGGGGTATAAAACATGCAGCGGACGCGATTTTAATCAGTCTTTCTTGCTGTGCGGTGCCTGAAGCAGAAGCAGTTCGCAAGTGCTGGTCGGCCGACTCCTGAAATTTTCGAGTTTCAGAACCGAAGTCTTCAACTAAAGCGAAGTACCCTGTTGGGGAAACTTTTTCTTGCTCCTTACCGATGTCAGATAAGTTAATAATTGCAATAAGCCAATACCTCACAAAGATTTTCATTCATACTGTATTCCTTGCCTAGGCCCTGACCACGACGTACCTTGCTGTCAGTTTTGTGCTTTATTTAAGCAGCGCACTATCCGTCGTCTGTATGTCTTCGCCTCTAAATATTTTGGTTCTTGGTTTAATTATCCAGAAATGTCATTGGTTAGCCATCAGACTACTGGGATTCCGAAAAAACGTAAAGATAGACCGAGACAAGCCGCCGAGGTCCAAAACAGCCAACAACGCTTCTAAGCCAGTCGCCAATTCGCCGATACTCAGTGAAGTGCTTTTGCAGCCCCTGATGCCCGCTACTTCTGACTCGCAGGCCTCTACTGAGACCTATTTGGAGTCCGGTTTGCCGTGAGCTGCTTCAACTGTGGAACCTGCAGATGTCTCTACCTTGGATGGATCTGGAGCCGCTGTGCAGGCACCGGCTTTTGAGGGTGTATTCAGGCCTACGGACTTGCATATTAAACCAACGCCTCCATCTTCATTTAGGCCAAAATCTCGAACCATGCCTAAGAAACCGACGCCCAGACCACATGCTCAGGCCTCTAGGCCTAAAAAACAAATGATAAGAATGTCTGAAGATCTTATAACTCTAATCAGGGGAAACCAACCTCCCCCTTCAAAGAGACCTAGGACTGAAGTTGTTTATGAATCTTATGAACAGGATTCAGATTTTTCTGATGATCTGGATTTGCCCTTATCTACTTATGAGGATTCTGATGCAGAGGACTCTATTCCCTCTGCTTCCCCCTCCAGAGGAGTTTTCTTTTGGTGAAATCTTACATACTCTAAGAGAGCATATCCACTGGGAAAGATGCTCCTGCCTCAGCACAGGCCTTTAGCTATACATCCTGTACTAGACATTGGTGATGATGCCTTTTCGGAATCTAGTTTGGCCCCTGATTCTTTGCCTCCTGCTCCCTGAAAACCTGACAGATACTACAGGGTCCCTGAGTCACACAGGTTCCTTTTTAAAAATCCTATTGCAGATCCAGAGACTATTTCACAGGGGCCCAAGGGCATTAAGGCTTTTACTGCTAAAAATCCTACCCCCTCTGATAGAGACTCCAGGACGATCGATAGATGGGGTAAGAAGGGTTACACTTATGCAACCTTGGCCATTAGGGCTTTAAACTGCCAGTTTCATATGTTAAAGTATCAACAACATGTTATTGGATTGCTTAAACAGAAAATTATGTTGATTCCTGGCTGTGCTGAACATAAAGAATTACAGGATTTAATGCATTCTGCTGAACAGGTTGGAAAACATACCTTGCAATGTGGATTTGATTCATTAGAGGCCTCTTGCAGGGCTGCTGTTACTGGGTCTGTGCTCAGAAGGCATGCTTGGCTTAAGGAGCAATCTTTGCTTGATCATGTTAAAGCTAAATTGTTGGATCTCCCTTAAATCCGGACTGCCTGTTTGGCAACAAGGCTGAGGAAGTTCTTAAAATGATGGAAGATGAAGCTAAATCTATGCAAACTGTTAAAGATTTCTTGCAAGTTCAGCCTCCTAGATTTAGTAGGCACTGGCCCTCTAACAATTGGTCCTTTCCAGCCCCTTCCAGGTCTTCTCAAGCCAAACCCAGACACAACAGAACACCCAGACTTCAGTCACCAGGGTACGCACATGACTAAGCAGTGGGGGGCTCCCACTTCCAAATCTAGGAATAATAAGACTCCCCCCTATGGTAAACTGTCTCAGTGACTTCCTTTTAAAATTTCCAAGCACTTATCAACTGATTGCCCCTTTGGGGGGAAAGATTGTTCTTCATGCAAAAAACTGGAAACTCATTACCCAGGGCAAATGGGTTTTAAATATAGCGTCCCAGGGATACAGATTTCACTTCCACACTTTACCAACTCCAAGTGGGTGGCCAGATGTACCCCCAAATCAGTGGGCAGAGGCCCAAAATCAAGTACTCTCTATCTTAAACATGGAGGCTATTCAGTTGGTACCAGAAGAGGAAAAGGTACAAGGTTTCTATTCGAGACTTTTCCTGGTACCCAGAAAAGACTATTCATGGCATCCTATCCTGGACCTTTCTACTCTAAACACCTTCCTGGTGATTCCAAAATTCAAGATGCTGATGCTTCACCAGCTGCTTCCTATGCTAGGCAAAGACGCATGGTTAGCAACACTAGACTTAAGATGCATACCTGCACATCCCTATCAGGGAGTCTTGCGGAAGATACCTACGCTTCAAATCAGGCTACATGCACTATCGGTTCTCTGCACTGCCCTTTGGCTTATCTACTGCGCCCATGGTATTCACAAAGTGCCTAGCTCCAGTCATTGCATTTTGCAGGCAAAAAATATTCAAATATACCCATACCTGGGTGATTGTCTAATTCAGGCAGAAAGCCAGGACATACTTTTGAATCATCTGGCCTTTGTTCAAAGGGTACTGCCTTGTCTGGGGTGCATCATAAACTAAATATCAGACCTGGTACCTTGTCAACAAATTACATTCCTGGGAGCAAGCTTGAATAAAACTTCCCAGATGGCTTTCCTCATGCCAGAGAAACGGATTCATTTGACAACCTACTTCAAAGAAGTGGCCACAAAAGCCCAACTATCTGCAATGCAAATTCTGCAAGCCTTGGGGTTCATGGCCTTCTGCATTCTTCTAATTCCATATGCAAGGCTGCATATGAGGAAACTACAATGGTATCTCAAAAGCCTATGGTGTCAACATTCACAGGATCTAGAAGCAGTGATTCCTATCATACATTGCCTACACCTAGAGTTCCTTTGGCGGGCAGAGGCCTGCCACCAAAACAGGGGACTACCATTCACACTACTCCTTGCCGCCCAAATTAACAGACACATCAGACTATGCATGGGGGGGGAGCTCACCTGGCAGGGAAGTGTATTCACAGCAAATGGAACCCAAGTCAAATGGACCTGCACATAAATCAAAAGGAAATGTTAGCTGTACAGAATGCACGGACAGCCGTCAAGGTAAAGACGGACAACAACACTGTGATGTGGTACATAAACAAGCAGGGGGGTACTCATTCTTACCCCCTCTGCCGACTAGCCATGGCATTGTGGAATACAGCCTTGAGCTACCAAGTAAATCTACAAACTCAATTACTGCCAGGAAAACTAAATACACTGGCAGACGGACTAAGCAGAAATCTCATGGACCCAAACAAGTGGAAACTGGAACCAAGGATTTTCAACATGTTGACAAGCAAATGGGGGAGCCCAGATATAGACCTATTTGCCTCCCCCCAGAAGCATCAATCGGACAAATTTTGCAAAAGGATTCCCCGCAAGCTAGCTTGGAAATTGGATGCTCTATCCTTCAGCTGAAAAAAACTATCAGTTTATGCCTTTCCTCCTCTGCCTCTGCTCTCCAAAGTACTACTAAAGATCAAACAGAACAAGCCAAGAATGATTTTAATTGCACCAGACTGGCCTCGCCAACACTCGTACCCACTCTTGCGCAGTGTGTCATGCTTGGCTCCATGGCACCTGCCTCAGACTCCTTCCCTGTTGTCTCAGCAGGAGAACCCGATTCTGCACCCTCAGCTGCAAACCCCGAACCTAGCAGCCTGGTTAATTACCTAATCTGTACTTTACCACCCTTCAGTAAATCAGTGATGAATATCATTTTAGAGGCTAGGAGGCGTAGTACTAGAAAATCTTATGCTGCAAAATGGAAAAGATTTTGTGCCTGGAATCAATCTCAAGGAATGAATGCAGCAGTGCCCAATTTACCTCAGATTTTACAATACTTGACTGAGATGCTTCACAAGAGCTTGTCCTTTTCCTCCATCAAAATTCATGATGCCTCAGCCATTTCAGCTCATTATAGCACAGAGCCTCCCTTCTTCTCTCACCCACTGCTCAAGCAGTTCCTCAGAGGGGCCAAAAACTTAAGGCCACCCAGGAGAGCTCCAACTCCAGCCTGGAATCTTAACTTTGTCTTGAAGAAACTCACTCTTCCTGCTTTCGAACCAGCTGCTACTGCAGATTTAAATTTCCTTTCCTGGAGAACAGCTTTCCTTTTAGCAATCACTTCTGCAAGAAGGGTACCTGAATTACAGGCCCTTATAGCAGTGGAACCTTTCATCATCTTTCATGCGGACAGGGTGTCCCTCAGAACCAATCCCTCCTTCATGCCCAAGGTGGTATCCAGTGTGGCTCTTAATCAGTCCATTCATTTGCCAACCTTCTTTCCTAACCCACAGAACAAAGGGGAATGGATATTGCACTCTTTAGATGTGCACAGACAGCTTAGATTCTACTTGGACAGGGCTAAACCTCAAAGGAAATCTGAACAACTACTGGTGGCATTTGCTGTAAGAACGAAATAAAATACGATAAACTGATGCGCAAACATTGTTGCCAGGAACTAACACTTCACACAGCCCAGTAGGAAGTAAAAATTTTATGAAAAACTGCTCCTTTTACACCACGAGAACCAATTTGAAAAAACAAAATTACATGAAGCGCTTTTCGTTTGGAAAATGTCCAAACTTCTTCAGATACTGAACCCAACACACTGGACTAATTTAAAAAAACACTCAATGACATAAATAATTGATTAATTAGTTAAAAACACACCTTATAGCTGGTCCTAATTCTAGTTAAATTCCTCCTCCCAACATTGGCTTTGGGAATCTACCCAAATGTAATGACTGCAACAATGAAACACGAAGAACATAGTACAGTTGTGTACATTTACCATAAATGTAGATGTTCGAGTGTATTCACTGTTGCAGTCCTGGTTATCCTCCCTCCAGCCCCCTTTCTTCTTTTGGCTATACCTCTACTCTCCCTTACTATGCTCAAAAAGCTTTTTGGTGTATTTGCTTTTTTGTTGGAGGTATATCCTTGTATTTATATATTTAATTTCTTCCCATTGGGGGGGGGGGGGGGGAGGTACCTGACATCTGGGGCAAGAAAAACTGATGTAATGGTGTTGGCTGCATGTTTTATACCCCTGACGACCTGACGTCATGGAAGAAGGGACAGCAACCAACGCAGGACCCAAGAGTTTGTTAATCAGGCTGACTGAGGGCTTCTGCAAAGCAGGACACCCAAATGTAATGACTGCAACAGTGAATACACTTGAACATCTGCATTTATGGTAAGTGTACACAACTGTACTTTCTCTCACCCCCTGCTGAAACAATTCCTCATAGGGGCCAAAAATTTAAGACCACCCAGGAGAGCCCCTACTCCAGCCTGGAACCTTAACTTTGTATTGGAAAAGCTCACTCTGCCTCCTTTTGAGCAAGCTGCAACTGCAGAGTTGAAATTCCTTTCTTGGAAAACAGCCTTCCTTCGAGCCATCACTTCAGCAAGAAGGGTGTCTGAATTACAAGCCGTCATGGCAGTGGAGCCCTTCATCATCTTTCATGCGGACAGGGTGTCCCTCAGGACCAATCCTTCCTTTATACCCAAGGTGGTATCCAGTGTTGCCCTTAATCAGTCCATTCATCTGCCAACCTTCTTCTATAATCCACAGAACAAAGGGGAATGAATGCTGCACTCCTTGGACGTGCACAGACAACTTAGATTTTATTTGGACAGGGGGAAGGCCATTTCAAAGCAAACCATTTCTAAGTGGATAGGCCATTGCATTAATTTCTGCTATAAGCACCGTGGAAAACCTACCCCACATTCCAGTAGGGCTGCGTCTACTTCAACAGCCTTTCTCAGAGGTGTTGGGGACAGCCTAGAAGCTGCTACCTGGGGTTCTGTTCATACCGTCACCAAGCATTACCACTTGCCAATTTTTTTCTAAATCCAGAGCTGGATTTGCCACTGCAGTCTTGCAGGGCCTAATAGCTGGTCCTAACATGCTCACTAATTGCCTCCTCCCTTCCTTAGCTTTGGGAATCAAAAAAAGACCCGGAGAATGTTTAGTGTTTCCTCAGCACAGGCCTCTAGATATACCACCGTGTCCTAGCTGTTGTAGATGATTTTTTTATGGAATCCAGTCTTACTCCAGATACTTTACCCCCTTCCCCTAGGAAACCTGACCGGTACTACAGAGTACCTGATTCCCACAAATTTCTCTTCAAGAATCCTACTGTGGATCCAGAGACCATTTCCCAGGGACCTAAAGGTATTAAGGCTACTGCAGCCAAAAATCCTACGCCTTCAGACAGGGATTACAGAGCTTTAGACAGCTTGGGTAAGAAGGTATATACCTCTGCAACTCTTGCCATTAGGGCATTGAATTGCCAGTTTCACAAGTACCAGCAGCATATTCTGGAGCTAATTAAACGAAAAATGGTGTTACTGCCAGATTTAGCAGAAAATAGACATACAAGAGGTAATGCATTCTGCAAACCAAGTTAGTGAGCATACTTTGCAGTGTGGCTTGGTCCTAGAAGCATCTTGCAGGGCTGTAGTCACGGGGTCTATACGGAGAAGGCATGCTTGGCTGAAGGAACAAACCATTGCCAGATCATGTCAAATCCAAATTATTAGACGCTCCATTAAATAAGGACAGTTTATTTGTCACCAAAGCAGAAGAGGTTAAAGATGGAAGAAAAAGCTAAATCTATGCAAACTTTTAAAGAATTCTTATAAGTGCAACAACCTAGATTTAGTAGGCATTGGCCTTCTAAAAACTGGTCCTTTCCAGCCCCTTCCAGGCCTTCTCAGACCAAACCCAGGGAAAACAGGCCACCCAAACTACAGTCTCAAGGTATGCAGAGATCTAAATAATGGAATGCCCCCACCTCAAAAACAGGGAGTGGTAAGCCGCCCCTTATGGAAAAAGTTCACAATGTCTTTTCAGTTATCCTTCCCAGCCCTGCCCAATTACTTGTACCCCTAGGAGGAAAATTTGCCCTTCATGCAAAAAAACTAGATGTCCATTACTCAGGACAGATGGGTCCTAAACATCATATCCCAGGGGGTACAGATTTTGCTTCCATACACTGCCAACCCCAAGCGGGTTTCCAGACCTTCCTCCAAACCAGTGGGCAGAGGCTCAAAAGCAAGTATTTTCCCTGCTCAATATCAGAGCTATTCAACCTGTTCTAGTAGAACAAAGGGGGTAGGGTTTCTACTCCAGACTTTTCGTGGTGCCCAGAAAAGAGGGCTCCTGGTGCCCAGTCCTGGATATATCAACTCTCAACACCTTTCTGGTGGTCCCAAAATTCAAGATGCTTACCCTGCAACAACTTCTCCCTATGCTGGCCAAGGATGCCTGGTTAGTCACTCTAGACTTAAAAGAAGCGTATCTGCACATCCCCATAAGGGAGTCATGCAGAAAATATCTATGCTTCAGGGCAGGCTCTATGCACTATCAGTTCTCTGCACTTCCCTTTGGCTTATCTACTATGCCCAGAGTCTTCACAAACTGCCTGGCTGCAGCCATTGCATACTGCAGGCAGAGAAATATCCAAATTTTCCCATGCTTGGATGACCGCCTGATTCAGGCAGTCAGGATTTGTTACTTCAGCACCTGGCATTTGTAAAAAGCCTTCTCACTTCATTGGGGTACACCATCAACGAAAATAAATCACAACTGCTGCCCAGTCAAAAGATTGTATTCTTGTGAGCAAGCTTGGACACAACTTCCCAGATGCATTTCTCACTTCAGAAAAACAGGTCTATCTGACCAACTACTTCAAACAAATGACCACCAGAACCCAGTTATCTGCAAGGAAAATACTGCAAGCTGTAGGGTTAATGGCCTCATGTATTCTGCTAATTTCATATGCAAGACTGCATATGAGGAAACTTAAATGGTAAAGTCTTAGGTGTCTGCATTCTCAAAATCTGGAAACAGTCATTCCAATCATACCTTGTCTAAGGGCAGAGTTTCTTTGGTGGGCAGAAGCATGCAACCACAACAAGGGACTGCCTTTCACTCAACCCCTCGCCACTCAAACCCTGACAACAGACGCATCAGACTATGCATGGGGGGCCTCACATGGCAGGCAAGTGCATTTAGGGCCACTGGAGCCCAGCCCAGATTCTCCTATATATCAGTCAGAAAGAGATGCTAGCTGTACAGAATGCTCTGACAGCCTTCAAATACCTAATTATTCCAGGACAACTGCGTATAAAAGCAGATAACACTACAGTTATGTGGTACATAAACAAGCAGGGAGGAACCCATATAAACAAGCAGGGAGGAACCCATTTTCACCCACGCTGCAGGTTAGCCATGGCCTTGTGGAACACAGCGTTGAACAAACAAGTGCATCTACAAGCTCAGTTCCTGCCAGGCAAACAAAATTCACTGGTAGACGTCTTAAGCAGAAATCTCCTTGACCCACATGAGTGGAAATCTGAGCCGAACACCTTCAACCTTCTGATCCAGATGTGGGGGACATGGAGGTGGGCTTATTTGCCTCCATCAAGAACCACCAGTTGAGCAAATTTTGCACCAGGAACCCTCACAGCAGGGCCTGGAAGGTGGATGGCCCTATCCTTTCAATGGGAAAACCTCTCAAATTATGCCTTTCCCCCTCTGCCCTTCCTCTTAAAAGTACTAAAGATAAAACAGGACAGGCCAAGGGCAATTCTTATTGCCCCAGACTGGCCACACCAGCACTGATACCCACTCTTGCACAGTCTGACAACAGTGCCACCCTGGCACCTTCACCAGACTCCTACCCTGCTCTTTCAGCAGGAGGGACAGATTTTGCATCCACAATTGCAATCCCTAAACCTTGCAGGCTTATCTCTTGAATATACCACCAGCAACCCTCAAACAGGTGATGGACGTCATTCTTGAAGCCAGAAGGCCCAGTACTAGAAATTCTATGCTGAAAAGTGGGAGAAGATATTGTTCTTGGAATCATTCTCAAGGGAAGGACACAGCAGTGCCCTCCTTGCTTCTAATCCTGGATTATTTAGCAGAGCTGCTCCACAGAGGCCTATCCTTTTCTTCCATTAAGATTCATGCCTCTGCCATCTCAGCTTATTATAATACTGAGCCACCTCTATTTTCTCACCCTCTCATCAAACAGTTCCCGAGAGGGGCTAACAACTTAAGGCCCCCCAGGAGAGCACAAACCCCCCTACCTGGGACATTAACTTTGTACTGGAAAAGCTCATGCTTCCCCCTTTTGAACCTGTAGCTTCAGCAGAGTTAAAATTCCACTCTCGGAAAACAGCCCTGCTTTTAGCTATAACTTCAGCAAGAAGAGTGTCTGAGTTACAGGTACTAATGGCTGTGGAACCCTTCATTATTTTCCATGCTGACAGGGTTTCCCTCAGGACTAACCCATCCTTTATGCCTAAGGTGGTGTCCAGTTGTGGTTCTAAACCAATCCATTTGCCAACCTTCTTCCCTAACCCCCAGAGTAAAGGGGAAAAGACCCTGCACTCCTTAGAAGTGCACAGACAGCTCAGGTTCTACCTTGACAGGAATAAACCTTTCAGAAAATCTGACCAGCTGCTAGTCAGCTTTGCTACAGGGGCAGAGGGTAGGGCCATTTCAAAACAAACCATCTCCAAATGGATAGCACACTGCATCCATTTCTGCTACAAGCACCATGGAAAACCTACCCGACAGGGGATCAGACCACATTCCACTAGGGCTACTTCCAGCTCTATAGCATTTCTCAGGGGAGTCCCTACCAAGGACATTCTGGAAACTGCAACCTGGAATTCTGTACACACCTTCACCAAGCATTACCACTTGCCAGTGTTTTCTAAATCCAGGGCTGGATTTGCTACAGCAGTCTTGCAAGGCCTGCTAGACAGCCCTAACACTTCTTGACTGCCTCCACCCTTCCTCAGCTTTGGGAATAAACCCAAGTGTGATGACTGCAACAGTGAAACACAAAGAACGTGGTACAGTTGTGTACACTGTCCATAAATGTAGATGTTCAAGTATATTCACTGTTGCAGTCCTGGTTTCCCTCCCTCCAGCCCTCTGGTTTTCTCTGTTTTTCTACCTCCCCTCTCTATGGCCATTCCTAATGGCATTGGTATTTACTTTTTACTGGTGGTGTTTCCACCATATACCAGCTCCCTATTTGGGGGCTTCTGACATTTGGGGCAAGAAAAACTGATGTAATGGTGTCTGCTGCCTGTTTTATACCCCTGATGACCTGACGTCATGGAAGAAGCCGACTGAGGGCTGCCTGCAGGCAGATAACTCAAGTGTGATGACTGCAACAGTGAATGCACTCAAACATCTACATTTATGGTAAGTGTACACAACTGTACTTTACAAAGACAATTGAACCTTTTATGCCCCTATTTTATATTTATTTTAAGTAATGTTATTTCTGTACTTTTTTTACCATGTTAGTCCGACTGCATTGGCTTGGGCAAAGGGGAATGTCGGCAGCACTTTTTTTGGGATCTTTTAGATCCAGCTGTTGTACCAGAATGTGTAGCGTGAGGCTAGTATTCACATTTCTTTTAATGCGACTTTTGGTTTGCCTAGTGTAATATTTTGCACATGAGCATTTGATGCCATAATCTACCTCAGTCATATTGTAGTTGTACTGCACCTTGTATTTAGGTTTTTGTAGGTGAATTGCATGAATTGGTAATATTTTTTAAAGGCCCACATTGTGGAGTGGTGGCTTGGGCCAGTGATGTCATCAGTCAGAATGAGGGAGTGGTGGCATGGGCCAGTGATGTCATCAGTCAGAATGAGGGCCAGTGATGTCATCAGTCAGAAGGAGTAAGAGAACGGAGTGGACTAGCTCGCAGTGAATTTCCTTCCGCCTTACATATACAACGCCCTTTAAGGAATATTTAATAAGACCGTATCCATGTGCAAGTACAAGCTAACAGCTCTGTCAGTGAGTCTGTAAACCTGGAGATAATCGGAGGACTCTGTAAACTGGATGCTTTCACTGTACGGAGGTCTTTGTTTAGGGCCACATTTATCCAGGGTGTGTTCTCATGAGGATGTCTATCTAGGAAAATTACTTTAATTCTCATGCTGTTGTAGAGGATGGCCCTCCACTCATCAGATATGAAAGGCATGTACTTTCAATAACGCTATAAATCTATAAGAAGCAAGTCCGTTCTCCATAACATGTCCTTTTATTCCCCACTTTCATTGTAACAGTTCTAGATCTCTTTCTTCTGACCTCCTACTTTTTCTTACACTTCTGAAGTAGTATTGCAGAAAGTCTGGAGAAGTAGGGCAGTTGTGGAGAATGATGGGAAGGGTTGCTCGGGAAAGATTGATCTACCAGATGGTCCTAATTCCATCTGAAATCATCCAAGCTGCCATGGGGAATGGACCTGCATCTTTAAAGATCTGTCATTATAATTTGCATGTGACGTAAATTTTATTTGCGCAGTATGTGGACGTGTATGCGCTGTTTGGAAGCACGTTGAATGTGGATATGAGATTCATTAGAACTGAATGTTTCTGTAGTTAACTGCTTATTGTGTAAAGTTTATGTGCTAAAAAGCATGTAGCATTTATAATGGATTAATGTTCGTACAGTCTTTTGAAAAGCAGCTGAAAATTATTTGGCGATATTTTCAGGTAGGTGAGTTGCATGTATGTTTACACAGACACATGCGTTAGCGCGCACACTGGTGTATTGACCTTCGTGACTGTGTGGATCTATAGATGTCCTTCAAGGATGCATCTGCAGTCATAACATATGGGTTGTCCTGCCTCAGGCAGCCCTTCGGTCGGCCGGATTCCAAAGTCTGGGTCTGGTCTCGGCTGATGTCGCACTTTCCCCGACGTCAGAGCTTCTGGGGTATAAAGGCATCAGCCGACGCCATTTTCCTCAGTCTTTCTTGCCGTGCGGTGCCCGAAGCAGAAGCTGTTCGCAAGTGCCGGTCGGTCAGATCCAGAGATTTCAGCTACCGAAGACTTCGAAAAAAGCTAAGTACCCCGTTGGGGACTCTTTCTTGCCTCAGCCGATGTCAGACAAAGTAAATAATTGTTTAACTTGTGGGAAACAAATACCTCATAAGAATTTCCATTCTTACTGCCTTCCTTGCTTAGGCCCAGACCACGATGTATCAGCTTGTTTAGCCTGTGCCTCCTTCAACCGACGGACTCTAAGACGTCGGTCGGAGTTTGCAGAAGAATTTTTTGGAACCGCTTTTTGCATATAAAATGCCGTCGGAGACTCCGACTACGCATATGGCCAAAAAAACGCAGGGAAAAGGACCGACACTCGCGGCCCGTGGTTTCGGCTGAAACCACGGTTAGGCCTACCGCGAGTGTCTCGGTTTCGGCTGAAACAGAGTCCTCGGTTCTTACTACGACCAAAACCATACCTCCGACAACCGAGGCCAGAGAGGCCCCGGCTGAGTCGGCTTCAGAAATCCCTACCGAAGCTAGCGCTCAAGAATTGTCCGACACCATTCCATTGGACATTTCTACACCTGCACGTGGGGCAGCTAGGCCCCCAGCTTCTATGTCTATTAAGGCCTTCTCCAGGACTAAAGCTGCCAAACTTTCAAAAGCTTTACCTGCCAAATCTACCTCACAGAGGCCTTCCTCAAGTTGTCAGATTCTCAGTCTTGCTGAGGACCTTATATCCTTAATTAGGGGTTCCCAACCTCACCCAGACAGGGCCTCCCAACCTCCACCTGACAAAAGGCCTAGGACTGAACCCTTTGAACCTCTCTCCTCTGATTACTCCACGGATGGATCTGATTTGTCAGACCATCAGGAAGGGGCCTATTCGCCTTATGAGGATTCAGATGCAGAAGACTCTATTCCTTCGGCCTCCCCTCCTGAAGAATTTTCCTTTGGGGAGACTTTGCACTCAATGAGGGAACACTTTCAATGGCAGGGTCAAGATTTTTCTGATTCTAGAAAAAGGCTAAGGACTTTTTTACATTTGCCCCAGCATAGGCCCTTAGCCATACCACCAGTGCTAACTGTAATCGATGATGTGTATAATGATGTTAGTTCTGCACCTGATTCTCTTCCCCCGGCCCCTGCCAAACCTGACCGATATTACAGGGTCCCGGATTCTCACTTCCACCTGTATAAAGCCCATGCTGCAGACCCAGAAACTATTTCTCAGGGCACAAAAGGTGTTGCAGCTGCCACTGCCAAAAATCCCCTGCCCTCTGAAAGAGAGTCTAGAGCATTAGAGAGATGGGGTAAAAAGGTTTATACATCTGCTACTCTTTCTGCCAGGGCATTAAACTGTCAATTCCATATGATACAGTACCAAGAATATTTGTTAGATCAGCTGAATAAGAAGCTTTCTTCTCCTGAACCTTTAGACCGTAAATCCCTTCAGGATTTGGTACACAACTCTCAGCAGGTCAGTAATCATTTCTTAAAATGTGGCTATGATGCACTGGAGGCTTCATTTAGATCAGCTATGACTGGGGCAGTAATTCGTAGGCATGCCTGGCTAAAAGAGCAATCCTTGCCAGACCATGTGAAGGCTAAACTCCTAGATGCTCCAATGGAGAAACAAAGTTTATTTGGCTCCCCTGCACAGGAGATTCTAAAGAAAGTGGAAGAAAAAGCAAAATCTGTGCAAACAGTAAAGGAATTTCTGTAGGTCCAACCTCTGAGGTTCAGCAGAAACTGGCCTTCAAAGAATTGGTCCTTTCCAGACACCTCCAGAGCACAGAGGGGCAGGAGTAGATGCCCTAGAGGCAGAGGTCAATCAAAGGGTGCCTGCAGGGGCCGTCAGTGGCAGCCTGCCAACCAGAGGAGTAGTGCCACAGCTGCAACTACAACCACTACCACAGGACAGACACAATGACTTGACTCTGATTCCGCCTACCAGGGAACAACTGGAAGCTCCCTTGGGCGGAAAGCTGGCTTTATTCTCAAAAAACTGGCATTGCATTACAAAGGACACATGGACATTGCAAACAATAGACAAAGGATACAGGTTTCACTTCCACACTTTACCAAAAAGTAGCAGAATGCCAAACCTTCCACCAAACCAGAAGCCAGAGGCTTTAAGACAAATCAACAATTTACTTCAGATGAAAGCGATAGAAAGGGTACCATCTATGGAACAAGGCCAAGGATTTTACTCCAGACTATTCCTTGTACCAAGAAAAGAAAACCAATGGAGGCCTATTCTCGACTTGTCCGCACTGAACACATATCTCTTTGTGCCAAAATTCAAAATGCTGACCCTACAGCAACTTCTTCCCATGTTGGGCAAGGAGTCTTGGCTGGTGACTCTAGATCTCAAGGAGGCATACCTGCACGTCCCTATCCGACCAGATTGCAGAAGACACCTCAGATTTCTTGCAGAATCAGAGCATTATCAATTCTCAGCATTACCCTTTGGCTTATCTACTGCACCCAGAGTATTCACGAAATGCCTGGCATCAGTAATTGCACATTGCAGACTTCAGGGAATTCAAATATACCCATACCTGGACGACTGCCTAATACAAGCGGACAACAAGACAAATTTGATAAAGGATTTGGCCTATGTCATACACCTGTTACAGGCCTTGGGATACACAGTCAACATCCAAAAGTCAAGACTAGTGCCATCCCAAAGGATAACCTTTTTGGGTGCGGATCTGGACACAATAACTCAGATGTTTTTTCTCACAGAAGAAAAACAAAAACAACTTCCAGATTACTTCATAACTTTGACAAGACAAGCTCAGCTTACTGCAAGGAAAGTCCTGCAGGCCCTGGATTACATGGCATCCTGCATAATCTTGATCCCGCATGCCAGGCTGCATATGAGGAAATTACAATGGTACCTAAGGAATGTATGGTCTCAACACAAGCACAGTCTAGAAACCATGATTCTAATCATTCCATGCCTTCAAAAGGAATTCCTGTGGTGGGCTCAGGCCTGCCAGTCCAACAGAGGGTTGCCTTTCAACAAACCAAAACCAAGGCAGACCATCACCACGGACGCCTCAGACCTAGGATGGGGAGCACACATGGCGGACAAATGTATCCAAGGCCTATGGTCTCAAGGCCAGCTAAACTTGCACATAAACCAAAAAGAGATGCTGGCAGTGAAGCATGCAATCGAAGCATTCAAACCATTCCTCCAGCAAGGACATCTGCTGATAAGGACAGATAACACCACGGTCATGTGGTACATAAACAGGGAGGCACGCATTCCTACCCTCTATGCCGGATGGCAATGGATCTGTGGAATTTAGGCCTGAATCTCAATATCCAGCTGCAGGCCAAATTCGTACCAGGAAAAGAGAATTCACTAGCAGACAGATTAAGCAGAACTACCACGGATGCTCACGAATGGATGCTGCATCCAGACATCTTCAAACTCATAACAAAGAAATGGGGAATGCCAGAAATAGATCTGTTCGCCTCCCCACTCAACCACCAACTGAAGAAATTCTGCTCAAGGACATACCACCCACAAGCCTGGAGGGTGGACTGACTCTCTTTCAACTGGAATGCCCTAACAGTGTATGCATTTCCACCTCTCCCATTGATGTACAAGGTTCTACTGAAGATCAGGGAGGAACAGCCAAAGGTGATACTAATAGCTCCGGACTGGATAAGACAGCACTGGTATCCGCTACTGAGAAGCATGTCTCAGGCGAACTCATGGCCTCTACCCCTATGGCCTCTTCTTCTAACGCAGAACAATTTCAAGACCCTGCATCCAAACTTGAAAACACTGCAACTAACTGCCTGGAAAATTGCTTAAAACCAAACCAAACTGTCTTATCTCAGCGGGTCAAGGACATTATCCTGGAGGCTCGCAGACCCTCCACAAGGAAGACATACTCAGCTAAATGGAAGAGATTCCTCATTTGGAGCACATCAAAGGGCACAGATGTCACAGTGGCAAACCTAGCACACATCCTAGAATACCTAGCAGAATTGTTCCACAATGGCCTGTCCTACTCTTCCATTAAGATTCATGCTTCAGCAATTTCAGCAGAATACAATATGGATCCTCCTATCTTCTCTCACCCTCTTCTCAGACAATTTTTGAGAGGGATCAAAATGTTAAACCTCCAAGGAGACCCCTCTGCCTGCATGGGATCTCAATTTTGTGCTGGAAAAATTGACACTGCCTCCTTTTGAACCAGCAGCATCAGCAGACTTACAGTTTTTATCTTGGAAAACTGCTTTCCTTCTGGCAATCACTTCAGCAAGAAGAGTATCCGAGTTACAGACATTAATGGCAGTGCAGCCTTTCCTTATTTTTCACCAGGATAGAGTGTCTCTGAGAACCAATCCTACTTTCATGCCAAAGGTGGTATCCAGGGTATCCTTGAAACAAGCTATTCATTTGCCTACGTTCTTCCCTAACCCACAGAACAAAGGAGAAAAACTTTTGCACACCTTGGATATACACAGACAACTGCGCTACTATCTGGACAGAACTAAAACCAGCAGAAAAACTGACCAACTTTTTGTAGCATATGCAACTGGGGTGCAAGGAAAAGCAATTTCCAAACAGACAATTTCAAAATGGATAGGAAATTGCATTCGCTTTTGCTACTCTTTTCATGGAAAGACAGCTCCTGAAAATATCAGGCTTCATTCCACAAGGGCCACAGCCACCACTACAGCTTTCCTATGAGGGGTGGCTACCAAGGACATTTTAGAAGCTGCTACTTGGAGCTCCGTGCATACATTTGCCAAGCATTACAATCTACCTTTATACTCCAGATCCCGAGCAGGCTTTGCAACTGCAGTTTTACAGGGGATCTTAACTACACCATCCTTATCTTAGTACCTCCTCCCCCAGTTTGGCTATGGTATTCTACCCATATGTTATGACTGCGGATGCATCCTTGAAGGACATAGTACAGTTTTGTACCTACCATAAATGTAGATGTCCGATAGGTATGCATCTGCAGTCAGGATTACCCACCCTCCTTCCCCTCTGTGGTATTCCTAGGGTGCTTACCCCTCTTTCAGCTAGCTGGGGGAATCTATTATGGTGTATTTGTTTGTTTGTATATATGTATATATATATATATATTTTGCTACTGTTTGGAACATTCAACATTTAGCCTTCCTAGAGGGCACCTGGCATCTGGGGCAAGAAACACTGAGGAAAATGGCGTTGGCTGATGCCTTTATACCCCAGAAGCTCTGACGTCGGGGAAAGTGCGACATCAGCCGAGGCCAGACCCAGACTTTGGAATCCGGCCGACCGAAGGGCTGCCTGAGGCAGGACAACCCATATGTTATGACTGCAGATGCATACCTATCGGACATCTACATTTATGGTAGGTACAAAACTGTACTTTATTCTTGATTCTGGTTTAAGGGCTTAAGCTTCATGCCAGTTGTCTTGCATTAAGAAAGTTTGTGGTCTACACTCTTGGGGGAGGAGAGAGTAGCCTTCGCCTTTCTGAACTGGGAATTGCTGGTTGAAGGCTTAGTTAGTGTGCCTGTTGTTCTAAATGTCTTTGTTCTGGGTTAAGCTGAATGAACTTGAGCTGCTGTGTTTGGCGTCCTTTGTCAGAGGGCCAGAGTGTTTTTGCTTGAATCCAAGCCATCCAAAGAAAAGAACAAGAAATTAGGCTTATTTTGAGTTTGATCTGCACTTTTTTATCTGTATTTTACTATTATACTGCATTAATTTGTGCCTTTTTGACTATTTTACTGTTTGTGGCTGCTTTTTACCTGCACTTGTTTTGCACTGAAATATTGCTTAGCATAGGCTAGATCAGACTTGCTGAGTCTATCCTGTTTTTCATACAGTTGAACTCAGATCCAGCAATCTTACATGAAGTAGGGCTCCCCTGCACCCTTGTGGTAGAAGAGTATAGATATAGCCTTATCTGAGCTGGGGATTGCTGGGGGAAGGATCATTGTGCGATTTCCTATTGGCAGACTAGTTTAAAACTGTTTAATTTTGCCTGTATATAAGTCTCATGTTTGCAAGTAGCTGTGCACCACACAACGGGGGATAGCAGTGCCTTGTATAGATGCAAAAGCCTAGAAATGATTTTTCCTTTAGACACCAGTCAGTGAAAGCCTCCCAGGTTCCCTGCTGCTCTGCGGGCAATGCAGCAGTGCACTTCTGCACTGTAGGCAACTTGGCTAAACACTGAGCAGTGTCGCCCCACTTTTCATCCCTGTTCTTCTATAGAATAAGTCCCCTTGTTAATCCCAGAGCAATAGCTGATCTAATTTGCCCTCTCAGAAATTAGTACTTGAGAATTGCCTACTACTATGGACAGTCAGTTTCCCAACATTTCTCCATCCAGCCTGATTGACATGAACATCCTGAGGTAATATAGCAATTGCCTCATGTGTACTGACAACCCCTTCCTCCTAAAGCAAACACAGTATGTGAGACATGCAACTATACCATGAAAATAGAATTAGTCCTCTCACATAACAAGAAACAAGACATCAAACAGGTTGCCAGCGCACACCTCGCCACTCACACAAGAAAAGGTCAAGACATTAATCTGCATACGTGGAGGTCACTAAGAGCCTCCCAAAAGACCAAAGACCTCTCAAGTGCAAACAACCTACACATACTGGTACACAAACAGAATCCACCACCACACATAACCACACACATATCAGTGTGTCAGCAATTAAGCCCCTAAGGCAAAACACCTCAAAACCTAATGTCCTTGTCATAGGAGACTCAATAGTGAGACACACAGATGTCCCGCTTAGCATATTGGACAAGGTCATGGCCCGCTACCTGTCAGGTGCCAGGATCCGTGAAATCACACACACACACACACACACACACACACACACACACACACACACACACACACACACACACACACGTCACTCAGCAGTAATTACTGCTATGACTCTGTCATAGTGCTTGTTGGAGTGAATGGCTTGATGCACCTGTATGGACTGTATGAAGAGAGACATGACTGAACTCTGACTGTGTCCAAAGTATGTCCCTAGCCCTAAGCGGCATTCTACCTTCAGCTAGGTTGATGCCGCAATACAAACAAAAAATTGATTTCAGTAATTTGCTTTGCTTTTGGTGTCACTCCAGGGGGATAGAGTATCGTCTGTCTGGGAAGACATGGTCAACACACCACAATGCTTTGCCAGAGAATCGTCTGCCTGGGAGGACATGGTCAACAGACCACAATGCTTTGCCAGAGAATCGTCTGCCTGGGAGGACATGGTCAACAGACCACAATGCTTTGCCAGAGAATCGTCTGCCTGGGAAGACATGGTCAACAGACCACAATGCTTTGCCAGAGATGGCCTTCACCTGTTGCCTCAAGGTTTTCAGATACTGGCAAAGATGCTTGCTTCCCCATAGTGCCTTTAATGTCAAAACAACAAAATTTCCAACATAAAGAAATCCACCAGAGACAAACTCAAGGTCATGCTGCTTGATGCTAAGAGTCTAAACGGTAAACTGCACTCCTCACTGTGGAAGATGCTGACATCTGTGCAGTCACAGACTTGTTTCAAGGCCGCAGAGAGCACCCAGCCATACAAAGCCTTTCACGCATTCAGATCTCAAAACGAGCATGAAGGAACCAAAGGTGGAAGTGTACCCATCTTCATTAATCATCCAAGTACTCCCCAAGACTGGTAAAATGGTACAACTGACTTGAGCTGCTTCAGGTCCAAGTAACTACAGACAAAATACCCTACCACATCATCGCTGTCTACAGGTTCCATACCAAGAACCAGGAGAAGCACACCGCCCTACCACATCATTGCTATGTACAGGTCCCACACCAAGACCCAGGAGAAGCACACCGCCCTACCACATCATCGCTATCTACAGGTCCCACACCAAGAACCAGGAAAAGCACAACGCCCTACCACATCATCGCTACCTACATGTCCACCACCATGAACCAGGAGAAGCACACCGCCCTACCACATCATCGCTATCTACAGGTCCCACACCAAGAACCAGGAGAAGCACACCACCCAGCTGGACTTGCTAGAGTTGCTCACTGTACAGCCAAATACCTTGGTCATGGGAGATTTCACTTGATTACAAGCACAAACACGATCGCTCTGTCATGGGAGATTTCAATCGATTACAAGTACAGACCCGATCGCTCTGAGGTTCCTGGCTTATGTTAATTCAAGTGCTCTGGAACAGTTGGTTTGTACTCCCACAAATTGCTCAAATGTCCTAGATCTAGTGCTCAACAACATGGGAGGGGGGAGTCACTGTGCTACCCCATGTATTGCCCTTCCTGGTAAAGTCAGACCCTAAATCAATGTCATTTGAAGTAAAGATCAAACCTGATACCCCCACAGGAGCAAAAAAAAAAACTGAAATTTTTCCCAAGCAAACTATAGCCTACTAAGTGATGGTATAAATGGTTTCAAAGTGAACACCGTCAACAATGACTCCTGTACAGTAGAATAAACAAATGCCCTATATAGCCACTTAGACAAATGTATTGACTCAGCTGTACCTGACAGGACTAAAACCAAGCCACGCTAGTGGGCTGTAAGTATAAATAAGTTATATAACAAAGAAAGTTAATGTCTAAGAACAAGATTGAGCTTACTCAACAGAGGAATGATACCCTCCACAGCTTCAACAAGCAAGTCAGCTATTTTGTTACATTGTCTAAGGCTAGTTGTGAGACTAAATTAGCATCCCTAGCTAAAGACAATCATATGGCATTCTTTAGCTATGTCCAAAGCCTAAAAGGGAATCCCCAGCTTTATGCTGAATGTATAGTGGATGGGTACCACTCGCACTGAACCTGAGGAAATTGCCAACCTGCTATATCACAGATTTGGCAATAACTTCACCCCCTATCCCCACCGGTCATACCCCAAAGCATTCTTGACACCAGTCCTCTACTGAGTATCTTCAAAGAATAGGTCATACAATCGCTGTCCAAGTCCAAAAACATGGTCTATATGGGACCGGATAACATCCCAGGTTGCTTACTAAACGATCTAAAACAAAACCCAATGGAATGACTTTGCACTCTAACCATAGCCTGAGCATTGGCTTTGTTCCAGTAGAGTGGAGAACAGCAACAGCAATCCCCTTGCACAAAGGGGGTCCATCAATCGACCCAGGAAACTATCGACCCATAAACCTAACCAGCAAGGCCATGGAAAGAATCCTCTCCTAATGGAGAGATGAAAAGTCACCAAGCAAAGGAGAGTAGTAGTAGTAGTGCTTAAGTTTGAATTCCCCAAGTCTTGGTTAGTACCTTCTTTTCACAAAGTCTCACCAAGGTGACAGTGAGATATATATGTGTGTGTGTGTGTGTGTGTGTGTATATATATATATATATATATATATATATCGATTGTATTTATTTAGCATATATTAGAAAAAAAGACAATCTGTATCCAGTGAACTGAACCAACTAAACAAAAAACACTGGAACCTGGCTGAACGCAAACGGAACAATCAAACTGTTTTAGCGTACACAACTCTTTATTGCACTCTTTCGTCAAAGACTTCATCAGAATACATACCATGAAAATAGAACAAGTTTAAATATCAGTTTCAGCCAGTAAAATTTCACTTCATCCTTAAAATCAAATATTTAAAACGTCAGTGAGAAACAGTAAAATAAAATTAAAATGTGTAAACTGCAATCTTTTACGTAAATACACCCTCTGTTTTTTTTTTTTTTTTTTTTTTTTTAGAAAACATTTTATATTGACATAGTCATTCATAGCAGATTCTTTGTCTGAATCTAACTTAAGTTGCCATAAGGCTTCTTTCTGTTCCAAATTGGTCTTAAAATCCCCACCCCTTAAGTCAATAACAACTCGCTCCAACACAGAAAATAAAAACCTATTGTAATCGGTGCATTTTAAAGTATGTTTGAAAAAGACTTTAGTTTTATCTTTTTTCTTTATACTGTAATAATGTTCCCTTATTTGGACACACCGCCAGTGGTCATTCTTATGTAAAAAGCTGTGCATTTAGCACATACTCCAATGTACAGTAACCCTCTGCTTTTACAATTAAAAAATCCAGTAACTTTGATAGTATCAGATAACTGACTTAAATTAATAAATGGTCCCTCTAGTATATACCTACAAACATTACAACTTCCACATTTTTGCATACCATTACACCTCTTCATATGGACAGTATTGTTAACCAAATTATTTCTGTCTCTTTCAAAAGTAGTTTGTAAATTATACTGATTTTTATAGACAAATCGAGGACTAGGGCCCACTACTTTGTACAAGTCATTATTTCCTTCTGATATTCTCCAATTAGTTTTTATTTCTTTCATAGATCCACTCTTCACAGTCGTGTCTAAATTACAAACTGCACCATGATCTGAAGTGGAAGATTTAGATTTATTAAAGTTATTGAATGGTACATCCAAAATAGCTGAATAATGAGTTTCTCTTCTATTCAGCACAAATTGTGCTTGTTCCCTTAAAAGTTGTTCATGCTCCCTCTCTGGAAACAAGGGGCACCCACAGACACTTGTCCTGCAACTAAAGAGACTAAACACTAATGCAGGTGCTTAACTTCCAATTGTCGAGACAGTAAAATACCTTACCTGCATTAACTTAAACAAATGTTAGTGAGTGTATTAGTACATTTCTGCTGTATAGTTCCTTAATCATACCTCTGTACTAATGAGTACATCACCAGGAATAAACAGCTGTATATTGCTCTGCAGTTAGTGTGTCCCCCCCCCCCAAACTAAAGTCAATTTTCTTTTGAGAAATACTCAAATCTATAAAATAGCATTTCATTCACTCTCCTGTTTCATCTGTAACTAACCCCAGCTGTAATTCTATATCCTTTTAAGAATGTCAGAAAATTATACTCTGTGCCCATAACGTAGTCTATAACCTAGTGCAAACATACAGTTTAAATTACAGTTAAAATTTCAGTTTAACATATAACCATGTAAGCTAACACTACATACTTACCAAAGCCTAAAAAAACACTTGGAGTCAGTGTTAGACCGCTTCTCTTGCCCTCGCTCCGCTCTCTTCCCCGCCCCCTATTCCCACCCGCCCCACTACTTCTATTTTTATTCTAACCCCTAATCACCTGACCAGTAGTCCAACCCCTGTTTCCCTAACAACTAGCCCAACTCACTCATCCTACCTCCCCCCACCGTCCAATCCAGTTACATCCCACACTGATCCCACTCCCAACAACACATTCCCAGGCAACGCACCTCTACCCTCACACACAACCAACCAGGAATCCTAGTTGTACTACTCACTCTAAGTAGTATCATGTTCCGCACTTGCATCCGTATCACTAGCTCTACTATCGCTAACCTTCCTAACTTCCTTACAAACAGACCTACTGCTGCACAACTACTCCTATCACACTACCCACACTAGCTCACCCTCTCAAACCCACTCACACTTCTACATCTGCCCTACAATCATAAATTTTACAACTGCACATTACTCACTAACAAAAATGACGCTATCACACCACACTAAGAAAAACTCTTAGACCAAGCTCACAAACAATTAATATTAAAAAACACATACTGACACTCCTACAAACTCTGCTAATCTCTGGTGACATTCACCCAAATCCAGGTCCCCTCTCGGCCAGACAAACATCTGACCTGCTGATCCTAAATCTCAATACAAGAAGTATTACCAACAAGCTAACAGACCTACATGCATTCATAGCCCACTACAATGCTGATGTACTTACCATTACAGAGACGTGGCTTAAACCCAATATCCAAGATGAAGACTTTCTCCCCCCAGGGTATAATACACTTCCTCCCCCAGGGTATAATACACTCAGATCTGATAGAACAAACAGGAAAGGAGACGGAGGAGCCATTCTCTTCAAAAACACCCTTAACCTCTTGCTTCTGCACACCACACCACCCACTTTTCAAAATGCTGAAGTCCTGTTTTCTGTTCTCTCCTTAAGAAACACCAAGAAGATCAATATAATATGCTGCTACATACCTCCAGGCAATAACTCACTCATAATAGAAGACATCGTACACTGGACAAAGGACAACCTACCTCAGGAAACAATCCTACTATGTGACCTTAACATTGACTGGGCAGCCTGCAACTCCAGCAGCCCCTCTACACATATCAGTCTATATGGGTTCTCTCAACTAATTGAAGAACCATCTACAATATATGAGAAAACAGAGAGAATCCATACTGGACTGGACAATAACCAACCATCCCAAACAAAACTATACAGTAGGCTGTCTCCCAGATGACCTAAGTGATCATCTCCCCACCTTCCCACTCCACAAACACTCCAATCACCCCAGACCAGTAGTCTACAAATTCGTACAAGATGACTGTAACCTTACCCCACGATACCGAAATAATGTCCTAAGCCACTGCAACTGAGAACCACTACGGACACTTGGGTTAGACCAGGCAGTAGACTACTTCAATACTACCTTCTCTAACATCCTTAACAGTCTAGCTCCCAGCAGAAAGATCAGAGTTAAAGCCAACTATGCACCCTGGCTAAATAGGAACACCAGAGCCTTACTAAAAGCTAGAGATAAAGCCTGGAAAATCTGGAAAACTGACAAAACCCCTAGCTCCAGGCAATACTATCAACAGCTTAGAAACAAGGCCAAGGGTGAATCCAAAATAAACAAACAAAAACTATTTTCTTAGTGCCCAAAGGAAATATTCAAATAATCCACAAACATTCTGGCATGCCATTAACTCTCTACTACAGACAGGCAAAACCACAACTCCAGCACCCAGCTCTGCTAACAATACCCTAGACATAGCTTCTCAATTTAATAACCATTTTAGTGAATCCATATTAGCCCTGTCCAGTCAATTAACCAAAAACAGTCTACCTCAATCACAACCTAACCTATCCCACACCACCCCCTCTTTCAGCCTATCACCAGTGCCCACCTCAACTATCAAAAAAACTCCTACTAAAACTAAAGCCAACCACACTGGCAGCTGATAACATACCTGTTGTATACCTAAAAATGGCTAGTGACTCCCTATCATATCCTGTCCCCATCCTTCTCAACCGCTCCATACTGGAATCCTACATACCCAAACTCTGGAAAGTATCTCGCATCATTCCTCTCCATAAGGGAGGTAATTCTTATGAATTCTCCAACTACCGACCTATTGCCATCCTTTGCCCCTTATCCAAAATTCTTGAGAAATGCATCCACTTGCAAGTGATGACATTTCTTAACACACACAATCTACTATCTACCACACAACATGGTTTCTGTCCACATCACAGCACTACCACAGCCCTTCTATCCTTCACTAATCATATAAACCTTCGCAGGAATGATAATAAATATGTATCAGCCATTTTCCTAGACCTCTGAAAAGCATTTGATATGGTCTCCCACTCCATTCTACTAGACTCACTAACATTATTATCCTTCACCTCCTCTACTATAGCCTGGTTCAGAAGCTACTTGTCTGACGGGCAACAATCAGTCCAGTGGAAAGGAACTCTGTCTACACAACTTCCAGCCACCATAGGTGTCCCACAGGGCTCTATACTGGGCCCGCTGTTCTCTATTTTCACAAATAACCTCAAATGCTCTACACAACATGCCACACTCATACAATATGCGGATAATTCAACCCTGATCTGCTCCGCCTCATCTCCAACCACGCTACATACACTCACTCAAGATACCTTTAACTCAGTAGTTGTTGTTGTTTGTCTTTTGGCTTTTCCTGGTTAGGGGTCCCCAAAGCGGAACTCCAGTTTGCTAATGATTGGCAATAGATTTTCATGAATGCCGAGGTGCCAGCTCGACGTCCAACCTTCAACAAAGGAATGCCCATTTACACATGTCTTTCAAATGCCATCCAACCGCGGGGAAGACATGCAGACTCCATACAGAAGGCACTCCTCGCACTTCAGCCGAGAATCGAACAGGAGAACCTCTTGCTGTGAGGCAATAGCGCTACCGCTGCACCACCGCGTTACAGTAGAAAAATGGATATTGGGTATCCAACTAATTCTAAATCCCAAAAAGACAAAACTGCTATTTACCCCCAATAGATAAAAAAAAAAAAAAAAAAAAAAAAAAAACCCTCTCCTTTACCATAACATCTAAGGATGGCACCACCATCTCCCCTTCTAACCACACCAAACGTCTGGGCATTGAAATAGACAATAATCTCCATTTTGATGTTCACATCTCACATACCGTAAAACCTAGTACACAGAAAACTAGGCTCCCTACACTCTTGCACAAAGCCACCTCCTCTCAACTCTATTATATGCAGCACCAATCTTTACACAAATCAGACAATGTGACCTAGACAAGCTAGAATCATGCTACAATAAAATAGCCAAGTTTGCTATTAACTCAACTTATAGAACCCATCACTGTGCTGCACTAAAAGAACTAGAATGGCTTGAGCTACCACAGCTACTTAACTATCACCAGATCGGCACAGCCTGCAATATTCTCAAATATCCTGAAAAAAAACCCTCATTATCCAACCTACTTACTGTCTGTACTGCAAACCGGTACCTAAGATCCAGTGAAAAAACTCTCCTCTTCATCACCAAGGCTAACAGTAATGCAGGGAAAGTGCTCTACTCCCACACCGTTGCCAGAAATTGGAATTCTCTTCCCCTATTCATGTCCACTGCCCCCTTCACATCCATATTCAAAAACTCCCTCAAATCGCACCTTCTTAGTACCTGGTTATGCCCTTGTATCACATAACCCTGCCCGTACTACTATTAACTCTCCAAATTCCTCTCTGATCACATGCTGGAGCTCTGATCCCCTGTAGGCTTGGTCATCTGAAAGGGTACTTTTAACTGCAGAATCTTACTCTATATATTTTCTTTTCTTACCAGTGTATGACTGACATTGTCTTTTTACCCATGTTCTATATCTTCTTTTACCTGGAGTGTTTTTATTAATTCTTGTTATATTACTAAGCTCAGCATACATGATGTAACCTGTTTCGTGTATTATGCTGGATGTACTGTATTTGTATAACTTGATGCTGGAGCTTTTCTCCCTGGGCCTCTGCTGAAAATGGACCTGGTCCAGTCAGAATTTCCCGGTTAACAAATGTAAAATAAATAAATTTGAATTCATTAACTAAATGTTCAAACGCTAGTCGTTCGATTGGCTCGAATGAATTGTCCTTTCGGTATGTTATCCTTCATAAACCATGGATGTGAACTGGTATAATGTAAATAATTGTTGGTGAAAGTATCCTTACGATGCATCTTACTTGTAAATTTTTCATTGTCTGTGTTCCACTCGTGTCGCAGCCAAAAAATTGACTTTAGTCCCTACATCCCCAATATAAACTGCAAAAAAACTAGACTCTGAATTTAAATTTTTTTGAATTCATGTACATTATTTGTATCTCCAGTTATGACAAAAAAATCATCACAAATTGTTTAAAAAAAAAACTATACATGACATGTTCTCATTAAGGTTTTCAATACAACAGTCTCCCACCAGCCCATTACTACATTCACAAAAGAAGGGTCTGCTGGAGAACCCATGGCAACACCTCTTATTTGCCTGTAAACATTTTTGTTAAAAAAAATAATTGTTCAACAACATATCTATTAAATCGCAACAAAAATTACATTCAGGATTGGAAAACTCAGAAAATTTACACAAATAACCTCTGACATATTCTGTTCCCACATTGTGTGGAATACATGTAATTAGGGATATTACATCAATAGTAAACATAGTGTATAACTGGGGATTAAAAGTGAACAAAGTTTTTGAAATTATTCAAACATTCCCATGAATCCTTTGAATAAGAGTGCATCTTCTGAACTAAAGGGTTTAACATAGAATCCACTACAAGAAAAATCCCTTCAGTAATGTAATTTGGGGGCGAGACTATAAGTCTAAACGGAGGGTTGGTGACACACTCTTGTGGACCTTCGGTATTCCGAAAAAGGTCCTGAGTCTAGGTTTGTCTGTGACAAAATCATAAGTAGATTTATCCAAATTCCCATTCATTAAATTATCAAATAATTCTTTAATCTGATTTTTCACAAGTGGATTCAAATACTTGCAAAGTGTGAACCAAGGAGGGATTGTAGCATGAAAGCTTGATAAATCGTGTCATTCAACTTGAGTTCTTTTAAAATGTAATTCAGATTTAGCAATCTCGTGTACTTCTTCACGTCTGATACAGTGTTTACAACATTCACTTGCCTAGAACGAACAACATTCGAGCTGTATTTTAACACTTTAAAATGGTCTGCATTTGTATTAAAACTAGACAAATTCAAAATATTCTGATGCACAGAATTAAACTGAACAAACTGTCCGTTGACTTATATTGGATGTGAAAATCAGATTAGAGAATTATTTGGAAACTTGTGGTAATAGGGACAAATATTTTTGTAGTAATTTATCCATTAATGGAAGAAATGCATTAAAAGAACTGAAAGATGTTTGTCTTTTCGGCTTGCATTAAAAGAACTGAAAGATGTTTGTCTTTTCGGCTTTTCCCGGTTAGGGGTCGCCACAGCGGAACCTCCGGTCAGCTAATGATTGGCAGTAGATTTTTATGGTGACGAGTTGCCAGCTTGACGCCCAACCTTCAGCGGAGGCACGCCCATTCATGCCTTTCATGTCTTTCGGAGGCCACTCGACCGCTGGGAGGACATGCAGACTCCACACAGAAGGCACTCCAGCCGAGAATCGAACAGGAGAACCTCTTGCTGTGAGGCAGCAACGCTACCGCTGTACCACTGCAGCATACATTAAAAGAACTGAAAAGATAAATACCTTTATTTGTATAATGAAGAGTGACAAGGGAGGTACCTTGGGTACTAATGGACTAAGAGAAATATGTTTACAACATAGAGGCGATGTTGAATAATAAAGATGAGTACAAACAAACTGATATATGAATGTAGTGGCAATCAGTTATAGGAAAATATATTTATTTTTATTTATTTTGCAGGGATACAAATTCTCCAACGAACTCCCAATTCTAAGAGGGTACTCAGATGTACCTCCAAATCAGTGGGCAAAGGCATTGAAACAAATCCAAACTCTCATATCCCAAGGGGCAGTAGAACCTGTCCCCTCAGATCAAACAGGCAAAAGCTTTTACTTCAGACTATTCCTGGTTCCCAGAAAAGAGGGCACTTGGTGCCCCATCCTGGATCTATCCATTCTGAACAACTTCCTGGTAGTACCCAGATTCAAAATGCTGACCTTGCTGCTGACAAAAAATGCCTGGTTAGTAACCCTAGATCTATAAGATACCTACCTCCATTTCCCCATAAGGGAATCCTGCAGGAAATTCCTTTGCAGGCTCGCAACACTTTCAGTTCTCTGCGCTACCCTTTGGCTTATCTACTGCTCCCAGGATATTCACCAAATGCATAGCCCCGGCCATAGCCTTTTGCAGGCAGAAAAATATTTAAATTTACCCTTATCTGGAAGACTGCCTCATTCAGGCAGACTGCAAAGAAAAGTTCCTCGAGTACCTTCTATGTGTCAAAGCCCTCGTATCCTCCTCTAGGGTTCACCATCAATGAGAAGAAATCAAAGCAAACACCCTCCAGGAAAATCATTTTCTTTGGAGCACTGCTGGGCACAGCATTCCAAATGGCCTTCCTATCCCCAGAAAGCAGAGCTTCTTGCCTCTCTATTTCACCTAGCTGGCTTCCGGAACTCACCTCACTGCCAGGAATTTACCCCAAGCCTTGGGGTACATGGCATCTTGCATCCTTCTAATTCCTCTGGCCAGGCTTCACATGAGAAAACTTCAGTGGTACCTAAAGAACCTTTGGTGTCGGCTCTCATCCTCTAGAGACCTCTCTACCTCTAATCCCCTGTATAAGTGCCCAAGTTTCTGTGGTCGGCAAGAGCCTGTGCTCAGAACAAGGGTCTTTCCTTCACCCAACCAGGCAGACCATTACCACCGATGCCTCAGACATAGCTTGGGGTACTCACCTAGAAGACAGGTGCACCCAAGGTCTTTGGGGTGCCCAGCACCTTCCCTTACACATCAACCAGAAGGAAATTATGGCAGTACAAAAGGCTCTGACATCCTGCAAACCCCATCTCAAGCCAGGGGATGATGTTCATCATGCATACAGCTGCAGTCGTAACAGATGGGTTTTCCTGCCGTCAGGTGGGTCCTTGGTCGGCCGAATTCCAAAGTCTAGGTCCGGCGTCGGATGTCGTCGCTTCTTCCCTCACGTCAGTGCGACAGGGGTATAAAAGAACCAGCCGACGCCATTTTCTTCAGTCTTTCTTGCCGCGCGGTGCCCGAAGCAGAAGCAGTTTGCAAGTGCCGGTCGGCCAGCTCCTGAGATTACGAATATTTTTCAACCGAAGACTTCTTGAAAGCTAAGTACCCCGTTCGGGAAACTTTTCTTACCTCAGACCGATGTCAGACAAAGTTAATAATTGCATTTCATGTGGGAAACATATACCACATAAGGATTTCCATTCCCTTTGTATTCCTTGCTTAGGCCCAGACCACGACGTCTCGGACTGTCGTTTTTGTGCTACATTCAACAGACGCACTATTAAGCATCTGGCGGAGTTCGCCCAACACTATTTTGGCAAAAAGTTTAACTACAAAATGTCGTCGGATACTCCGACCCCAGTTTTGAGTAAACGACGCAAAAAGAAGGACCGACATACGAGGTCCGCGACTTCTACCGACACCACGCTAAAGCCGACTACAGGTGCTCCAGTTCTCAGCGAGGTGCCTACGCAGCCCCTGACTACCGATGACACTTCATTAGCAGTGTTTTCTGTGCCCGAGGTCGCAGGCTCTTCGGCCCACACCCCGATTACAGATACCGAAACCACTCTTGGCGGGGAAACTCAGAGTTCAGACAGGCCTGCCACCTCTCAAGGTGTCTTCAGGCCTTCTTCTTTTTCCATTAAGGCTTACACTAAATCTAAAGCAGCCATGCATTCTAAAAGACAAGCTCCACATGGTCCCTCTCAAGGCCCCATGCCTAAAAAGCAGATGCTCAAAATGGCTGAGGATTTGATTACTCTTATCAGGGGTTCTCAACCCCCCTCGGACAAAAGGCCCAGAGTGGAGGAAGATTACCCTTCCTCGGACCAGGCCTCCATTACTTCAGAACATTCTGAGGACCAGGAACATTCTTACTCCCCTTTCGAAGATTCTGATGCAGAGGAATCCATTCCTTCTGTCTCCCCCCCTGAGGATTACTCTTTTGGGGAAACCTTGCATACCTTGAGGGAACACTTCCACTGGGAAGGCCAAGAGTACTCAGACTCCAAGAAAAGGCTCAGGGATTTCCTCTTGCTCCCTCAGCACAGGTCTCTGGCTATACCTCCTGTTTTAGACATACTAGATAATGTGTATTCAGAGGCCAGCCTTAACCCAGATTCTTTACCTCCAGCTCCAGTCAAGCCTGATGGGTATTACCGGGTTCCTGATTCACACCAATTCCTATATAAAAGTCATGCGGTTGACCCAGAAACCATTTCACAGGGTCCCAAGGGAATTAAGGCCTCCACTGCCAAAAATCCATTACCTTCAGAGAGAGATTCCAGAGCCTTAGAAAGGTGGGGGAAAAAGGTATACACCTCGGCCACCTTAACCATGAGGGCATTAAACTGTCAGTTCCATATGTTAAAGTATCAACAGTTTTTGTTCTCAGTTGAAAAGCAAAATGTCACAACCTGAACAACCAGACTTGAAGGAGTTGCAGGATTTGTTGCATAGTGCAGAGCAAGTGGGTAAACATACCTTGCAATGTGGTTTTGATGCTTTAGAGGCCTCATGTAAAGCTGCTGTTACAGGATCAGTCATTCGTAGACATGCTTGGCTCAAAGAGCAAACTTTACCAGATCATGTCAAAGCTGAATTACTAGATGCACCTCCTCAAAAAGATGTATTGTTTGGTGTTAAAGCTGAGGAGGTATTAAAGAAAATTGAGGAAAAGGCAAAATCAATGCAAACCGTGAAAGATTTCCTACAGGTACAGCCCCCATGCTTCAGTAGAAATTGGCCTTCAAAAAATTGGTCCTTTCCAGCCACGGACAGACCTCAAAGAGGTAGATACAGGCACCCGAGGGGTAGAGGGCAATCTAAAGGATCATTTAGAGGCAGACAATGGCAAACACCTACACCTAGAGGGGGTGAGGATAGTTCACAGCCATTCAGAAAGCAGACTCAATGACTTTCCCCTTTGCATGCCAAGCAAGGCTCAAATGGCAGCACCCTTAGGCGGAAAACTGGCATTATTTTCAAAAAATTGTCATATTGTCACAAAAGACAAATGGATCCTGGACATTATAGACAGAGGCTACAGATTCCACTTTCACACCCTTCCAAAAATGAGAGGCATGCCAAACCTGCCACACAATCAAAGGACAGAGGCACAAAAACAAATTTCAGATCTCATGGACATGAAAGCTATTCAAAAGGTACCTGCACAAGAACAGGGTCAATGTTTTTATTCCAGACTATTCCTGGTACCAAGGAAGGGCAAAGATTGGAGACCTATTTTGGACCTATCCATCCTAAACACATATTTACTCGTACCAAAGTTCAAGATGCTCACATTACAGCAGCTTCTTCCCATGCTGGGCAAGGAGTCTTGGCTGGTAACATTGGACCTCAAGGAGGCATACCTGCATGTCCCAATCAGACAAGATTGCAGAAGATACCTCAGATTTCTTGCAGGTTCATCCCATTATCAATTCTCTGCATTGCCCTTTGGCTTATCTTTTGCGCCCAGAGTGTTCATGAAATGCCTGGCATCAGTAATTGCCTTCTGCAGACTACAAGGGATACAAATATACCCATATTTGGATGACTGCCTGATCCAAGTGGACAGCAAACGCACTCTTCTGAAACACCTGGTGTTCGTAATGTTGTTGAAATCTCTGGGATACACAGTCAACAAAAAGAAGTCAAGACTAATGCCCTCTCAAACAATAATTTTCCTGGGTGCCAGCTTGGATACAAACACCCAGATGGCCTACCTCATGCCAGAGAAACAAGGGCAATTAACTCAATACTTCAGAAAACTGGCAACCTTCACCAGGCTGACTGCAAGGAAAATCCTGCAGGCTCTGGGATTCATAGCATCTTGCATCCTACTAATCCCATGTGCAAAGCTGCATATGAGGAAACTTCAGTGGTACCTAAAAAACTTATGGTCTCAGCACAGCCACAGCTTGGAAACAATCATACCACTGATTCCATGTCTTCAAAAGGAATTTCTGTGTTGGGCTCAAGCATGCCAAAGAAACATAGGTCTCCCATTCTGCAAGCCTTAAGCAAATCAAGTCATCATAACAGACGCCTCGAACTAGGCCTGGGGTCGCACATGACAGATCGGTGCATTCAGGGCAAATGGTCACAAAAAGAAAAGCACCTACACATCAATCAAAAGGAAATGCTAGCAGTAATAAATGCTATTATGGCTTTCAAAGACCTACTGTATCCAGGCCAGCTACTGATAAAGACAGACAACACCACAGTGATGTGGTACATAAACAAAAAGGGGGGAACCCATTCACCCCCTATGCAGGCTAGCCATGTCTCTTTGGAACATGGCTCTGGAATTACAAATCCAACTTCAAGCACAGTTCCTGCCAGGCAAGGAAAACACGCTGGCAGACAACCTGAGCAGAAATATGACAAATCCATACGAATGGAAGTTGCATCCTCAAGTTTTTACAGTGATAATTCAAGCATGGGGAAGGCCAGACATAGAGCTCTTTGCCACCCACAGAAATTACCAGTTGACAAAATTCTGCTCAAGGACCTTTCATCCACAAGCCTGGAAAGTGGACGCACTCTCTTTCAGTTGGACAACAATGACGGTTTATGCCTTTCCACCTCTTCCACTGCTGCCCAAAGTTCTATTAAAAGCCAGAGCAGACAGACCAAAGATGATTCTCATTGCTCCAGACTGGCCAAGGCAACACTGGTACCCACTCCTGAGAAGCCTGACACATTCCCCACCATGGATCATGCCTCTAATGCCTCTTCTACTGACTCAGCACAACTTCAAAACTCTTTACAGTCAGCTGAAAACACTCAATCTAGCCGCATGGAGGATTCCTTAAATTCACAGCAGACCCTACTCTCCAACGAGGTGCAGGATGTCATTTTGGAGGCTAGAAGGCCTTCTACTAGAAAAGCCTACTCCGCAAAATGGAAATGGTTTTGTGCCTGGAATCAGAAAAAGGGTCAGAATCCTGGAATACGTAATTTACCTCAAATATTACAGTACCTAGCCGAGCTGCTAAGCAGTGGACTTTCATTCTCCTCCATCAAAATCCATGCCTCAGCCATTTCTACAGAGTACAACACTGATCCTCCTTTATTCTCTCACCCCCTCCTAAGACAGTTCCTTAGAGGGGCTAAGAATATAAACCCCCCAAGGAAACAACCAGTACCGGCTTGGGACCTCAGTTTCATTCTAGAAAAACTAACCCTGCCTCCTTTTGAGCCAGCTGCTTCAACAGATCTGCAATATTTGTCATGGAAAACAGCCTTCCTTCTAGCCATCACCTCAGCACGCAGGGTTTCGGAACTACAAGCCGTCATGGCTGTGCAGCCTTTCAGCATTTTCCATCAGGACAGAGTTTCCTTACGAACCAATCCTTCATTTATGCCAAAGGTAGTATCCAGGGTAGCCTTGAATCAGGCTATCCACTTACCTACCTTTTCCACAAAACAAAGGGGAGAGACTACTACATTCCTTGGACATTCACAGACAGCTCCGTTATTATTTGGACAGAACAAAGCTTTTCAGAAAATCAGAGCAACTGTTTGTGTCCTATGCTACAGGTGCTCAAGGGAAGCCTATTTCCAAACAGACAATCTCAAAATGGATAGCCCACTGCATACGCTTTTGTTACTCTTTTCATGGTAAAACTGTACCTACAGGCATCAGATCTCACTCCACAAGGGCCACAGCTACCTCTGCAGCTTTCTTCAGGGGGATTCCTACCAAAGATATTTTGGAAGCAGCCACTTGGAGTTCTGTACATACTTTCTCCAAGCACTATCACCTACCATTATACTCCAAAACTAGAGCGGGCTTTGCCACTGCAGTCTTGCAGGGCATCCTGGCTCCTCCTAGTTCCACTTAGTGCCTACCACCACCCCTTTATTAGCTTTGGGATTCTACCTATCTGTTACGACTGCAGCTGTATGCACAATGAACATAGTACAGTTTTGTACCTACCATAAATGTAGATGTTCGAGTGCTAATACAGCTGCAGTCCAGGTTTCCCTCCCTCCTTCCCCTCTTGGGACAGGCCTTATGGCTAACACCTCCTCATACAACCTCATTGGGGTATTCTTTTATTGTGTATTTGCTTGCAACTACTGTTTTTTGATTATGTTGTATTTGCATTATTACATAAATTTATGTTTTGCCTTCCTTCTGGGGGCACCTGACATCTGGGGCAAGAAAAACTGAAGAAAATGGCGTTGGATGGTTCTTTTATACCCCTGTCGCACTGACGTCAGGGAAGAAGCGACGACATCCGACGCCGGACCTAGACTTTGGAATTCGGCCGACCGAGGACCCGCCTGACGGCAGGAAAACCCATCTGTTATGACTGCAGCTGTATTCGCACTCGAACATCTACATTTATGGTAGGTACAAAACTGTACTTTGTTCGGGTTTCACTGGTGCAGTCATCACATTTGGGTTATCTGCTTGCAGTAGCCCTCAGTTGGCCTGATTAACAAAGTCTTGGGTCCTGTGTCGGTTGCTGTCTCATCTTCCATGACGTCAGGTAGTCAGGGGTATAAAGCATGCAGCCGATGCCATTTTGTCAGTCTTTGTTGATGTTCGTGTTACCCTGCTGCAGTCATCACACTTGGGTTATCCTGCCGTCAGGCGGTCCCGCAGTCGGCCTGAGTTCCAAAGTCTTGGTCCGGCGTCAGTTGCTGCTGCTTCTTCCCTGACGTCAGTGCGCCAGTGGTATATAAGAGGCATCCAACGTCATTTTCTTCAGTCTTTCTTGCCGCACGGTGCCCGAAGCAGAAGCAGTTTGCAAGTGCCGGTTGGCCGACACCTGAGATTTTCGATTTGAATTTCAGTCCAAAGTCTTCAATAAAGCTAAGTACCCCGTTGGGGAACCTTTCCTTGCCTCAGTCCGATGTCAGAAAAAGTTAACAATTGCATTTCTTGTGGGAAGCAAATACCTCATAAGGACTTCCATTCTTATTGTATTCCTTGCCTAGGCCCAGACCACGACGTCACAGTTTGTCTGTTTTGTGCTAGGTTCAATAAACGAACTATCAAATGCCGTTTTGACTTCGCACAACATTACTTTGGTAGGAAATTTAATTATATCATGCCGTCGGAGCAACCGATGACTGGCATGCATAAAAAATGCAAGGATAAGAACAGGCAGCCTAGGAACAAGCCAGACTCAGAGGCCTCTGCTGGGCCTGTCGCCGGTTCTCTGGTTTTCAGTGGGGCACCTACGCAGCCCCTGGCGACCGCAGAATTGGATCTCCAGACAGCTGCGGATTCTCAAGCGGAGTGTACTAGGCCGACGCAGCCATCTTCATTAGACCCTTCCGACACCGGAGCAGAAGGAGACCCCGGTGCAGTGGGAAACGCCTTCTGTTGCAGAACGTGTCTTCAGACCGACTACACTTAGCATTAAATCTTATGCTAAGCTTAAAACTCCTTTAAAACCAAAAAAGACTGTACATCACTCTACAGTTCAAGGCCCCATGCCTAAGAAACAGATGCTTAAAATGGCTGAAGATTTGATTACCCTAATCGGGGGTTCCCATCCCCCTCCAGATAAAAGACCAAGACAAGAGGAGGATTATGCTTTCTCTGACCAGGTTTCTATTTCCTCAGATTCTTCTGAGGAACAGGATTACACTTTTCCCCCTTATGAAGACTCTGATGCTGAAGACTCTATTCCCTCAGCATCTCCCCCTGAAGACTACTCCTTTGAGGAAACTTTATATACCATGAGGGAACATTTCCACTGGGAAGGCCAGGACTACTCTGATTCTAAGAAAAGGCTCCGAGAGTTCCTTTTACTACCCCAGCACAGACCACTTGCTATCCCTCCAATTTTAGATATTGTGGATGATGTTTACTTGGAGTCTAGTCTAAATCCATACTCTAGAGAGGTAGACCTCCTGCTCCAGCCAAACCAGACAGATACTACAGAGTACCTGACTCATACAAATTCCTTTGTAAAATCCCTGTGGCTGACCCAGAAACAATTTCCCAGGGTCCCAAGGGGGCTAAAGCTTCTATGGCTAAAAATCCTGTGCCCTCTGAAAGGGATTCCAGAGCCCTAGATAGATGGGGAAAGAAAATATGCACCTCCGCAACTCTGGCTATGAGAGCATTAAATTGTCAGTTTCACATGCTGAAATATCAGCAATTCCTAATGTCTCAATTAAAACAAAAACTGAGCACACATACTGAACAGTCTGAATTCAAGGAAATGCAGGATCTGTTGCATGCAGCTGAACAGGTGGGCAAACATACCATTACAATGTGGATTTGATTCATTAGAAGCTTCCTGTAGAGCAGCTGTTACTGGGTCTGTCATACGTAGACATGCTTGGTTAAAAGAACAAACCCTACCTGATCATGTTAAAGCAAAATTATTGGATGCACCTTTACAGCAGGATGTATTATTTGGTGTCAAAGCAGAAGAGGTTTTAAAGAAAATGGAGGGTAAGGCAAAGTCTATGCAGACGGTCAAGGATGTTTTACAGGTACAACCCCCTCATTTCAGCAGAAATTGGCCAACATAAAACTGGTCCTTTCCAGCTTCTGACAGATCAGAGAGGGGCAAATACAGACGTCCAAGGGGCAGAGGTCAGTCACAAGGCCCTTACAGACCTCGCCAATGGGGTTCTGCTACCCAGAAAGGAGGAGAAGACAGGCGCCAGGCTACCAGAAGACAAACACAATGACGCAATCCTCAAACTACCAAGCAAATCTCTCCTGGAAGCTCCCTTGGGAGGAAAATTAGCATTTTTTGCAGACAACTGGTACATCATCACAAAAGACAAATGGGTCCTAAACATTGTCTCACAAGGATAGAAATTCCACTTTCATACCTTGCCAAGGATAAAAGGAATGCCAAACCTGCCACCAAATCAATGGGCAGAGGCACAAAAACAAATTACAGCTCTCATGGACATGACAGCCATTCAACAGGTACCTACACAGGAGTAAGGACAAGGATTTTACTCAAGACTCTTTCTAGTCCCCAGAAAAGACAAAGCATGGAGACCCATTCTGGATCTTTCAATTCTGAACACCTATCTGCAAGTACCAAAATTCAAGATGCTAACACTAGAGCAGCTTCTTGCCATTCTGGGCAAGAATGCTTGGCTAGTAACGTTGGACCTCAAGGAGGCATACCTGCATGTCCCTATCAGATACAATTGCAGAAGATACCGCCACTTCATTGCAGGTTCAACGCATTATCAATTCTCTGCACTGCCCTTTGGCTTATCTACTGCACTCAGGGTCTTCACAAAATGCCTGGCACCAGTAATTGCATACTGCAGACAAAGAGGAATTCAGATGTACCCATACCTGGACGACTGCCTTATTCAAGCAGAAGGCAAGTACATTCCTTTTAAACATCTGGCATTTGTCAAACACCTTCTAAGTTGCCTAGGGTACACAGTAAACGAAAAGAAATCAAAACTAGTGCCCTCACAAAACATAATATTCCTGGGTGCCAGCTTGAATACAACGGCCCAGATGGCTTATCTCACGCCAGACAAACAATGACAGCTATTTCAATATTTCGAAATAATGGCAACAAAGACCCAACTCCCTGCAAGAAAAATTCTACAGGCCTTGGGCTTCATGGCATCTTGCATACTACTAATACCATTTGCAAAACTGCATATGAGGAAATTACAATGGTACCTGAAAAGCATATGGACTCAGCACAGCCACAGCTTGGAAACAATGATACCACTCATTCCCTGCCTTCAGCAGGAGTTTCTATGGTGGGCACAGGCATATCACCTCAACAAGGGTCAGCCTTTCACCGTACCCACAGCCAGGCAAACTATGACAACAGATGCATCGGACTATGTCTGGGGAGCACACATGGCAGGACAGTGCATTCAGGGCAAATGGACTACAGATCAAAGGCATCTGCATATCAATCAAAAAGAAATGCTAGCAGTACGGAATGCCCTAACAGCTTTCAATGACCTCTTACACCCAGGAGAACTAATAATAAAGACAGACAATACCACAGTAATGCGGTACATAAACAAGCAAGGGGGCACACATTCCTACCCTCT
This sequence comes from Protopterus annectens, assembly GCF_019279795.1. NCBI lineage: Eukaryota > Metazoa > Chordata > Ceratodontiformes > Protopteridae > Protopterus > Protopterus annectens. The sequence continues at coordinate 1,911,088,294 of NC_056743.1, read as the reverse complement.
ATGCAGGCAAGCAATGACCTTGTGGAACACAGCACTGTCTTACCAAGTTCAATTACAAGCACAATTCCTGCCAGGAAAGAAAAACAAATTGGCAGACGACCCAAGCACAAACATCATGGATCCACACGAGTGGAAACTAGATCCACAAGTATTTGCAATGATAGCTCAAAAATGGGGACGCCCAGACATAGATCTGTTTGCCAGCCCCCAAAACAGCCAACTTCAAAAATTTTGCACAAGGACATTCCATCCACAAGCTTGGAAAGTGGACACCCTCTCATTCAGTTGGAAAACATTAACAGTGTATGCCTTTCCTCCACTGCCTCTTCTAGCAAAGGTACTGCTGAAAGTCAGATTAGAGAGGCCACTAATGATACTTATTGTATCAGACTGGCCACGCCAGCATTGGTATCCAATTCTAAGGAACATGGCCCACAGGCTACCATGGATTTTAGCACAGAGTCCACACCTGCTCACCCAGCGAGACAATCAGATTTTACACAGCCAGCTCAAGACTTTAAACCTGGCTGCATGGCAAATTACCTAAACAATCAGCCAACACCTCTATCCAAAGCTGTTACGGATGTCATTCTGGAGGCCAGGAGACCCAGCACCAGGAAAACCTATTCAGACAAATGGAAAAGGTTTTGCGCCTGGAACCAAGCTAAAGGCCAAATTCCCCTTGATCCAAACCTTCCTCAGATTCTGCAATATTTAACTGAGATGTTGCACAAAGGACTTTCCTTTTCATCTTTTAAGATCCACGCCTCAGCAATTTCAGCTCATTACAACATGGATCCTCCTTTATTCTCACATCCACTCCTAAGACAGTACCTCAGAGGGGCTAAGAACATAAGACCACCCAGGAGAGCACCAACACCTACTTGGGATCTCAACTTTGTTCTGGAAAAACTTACACTGCCGCCCTTTGAACCAGCTTTTTCAGCTGATTTAAAATTTCTTTCATGGAAAACTGCCCTGCTACTAGCAATAACTTCAGCTAGAAGAGTCTCGGAGCTACAGGCACTAATGGCAGTGGATCCTTTCCTCATTTTTAATCAAGACAGGAGTCTCTCTACGAACTAACCCTTCCTTTATGCCAAAGGTGGTATCCAGTGTGGCCCTAAACCAAACCATTCATTTGCCCACCTTTTTCCCAAATCCCCAGAACAAAGGAGAAAGACTCCTGCAGTGTTTGGACATTCACAGGCAATTGCGTTACTACTTGGATAAAACTAAGGCTTTCAGAAAGTCTGACCAGCTCTTTGTAGCCTATGCTACAGGATCACAAGGAAAAGCCATCTCAAAACAGACCATTTCTAAATGGATAGGACATTGCATATGTTTCTGCTACACGCATCATGGGAAACCGGTACCTGCTAACATTAGGTCCCACTCCACCAGGGCTACAGCTACATCAGCAGCCTTTCTCAGTGGGGTGCCAACCAAGGATATTCTGGAAGCTGCAACTTGGAGTTCAGTGCACACCTTCACCAAACACTGTCACTTACCTCTATATTCTAAGACTGGAGCTGGTTTTGCCACTGCAGTTTTGCAGGGCCTACTAGCTTCTTCTAACCCTGTTTAACTCCACCACCCATCCTTAGCTTTGGGATTCAACCCAAGTGTGATGACTGCAGCAGGGTAACATGATGAACATAGTACAGTTTTGTACCTACCATAAATGTAGATGTTCGAATGTTCACCCTGCTGCAGTCCAGGTTACCCTCCCTCCATCCCCTCTGTACTAGCTGAACTTATCTCTACCACTCTATCCTATACTACCTCTGTGGTGTATTTACTTGTGCCTGAAGGTATTGTTTTATTTATATATATATATATATATATATATATATATATATATATATATATATATATATATATAAATAAGAAAATTACGGTGGATGCCTCTTATATACCCCTGGTGCACTGACGTCAGGGAAGAAGTGACAGCAACCGACGCCAGACCAAGACTTTGGAACTCAGGCCGACTGCGGGGACCGCCTGACGGCAGGATAACCCAAGTGTGATGACTGCAGCAGGGTGAACACGTCAACATCTACATTTATGGTAGGTACAAAACTGTACTTCTAGTGGTGCCCGAAGCAGAAGCAGTTTACAAGTGCCGGTTGTCTGACTCCTGAAATTTTCGTTTTCGAGTTTCAGAACCGAAGTAAAGCCAAGTACCCCATTGGGGAAATTTTTTCTTGCTTGTAACTGATGTCGGTAAAAGTAAATAATTGCATTACTTGTGGAAAGCAAATACCTCATAAAGATTTTCATTCGTACTGTATTCCTTGCCTAGGCCCCGACCACGACGTTCCTCGCTGTCTGTTTTGTGCCTTATTTAAACAATGAGCTATTTGTCGTTGGTATATTTACACTTCTAAATATTTCGGTACCCTGTGCTTCCCCCTCCAGAGGTTTTCTCTTTTGGTGAAACCTTGCATACACTTAGGGAGCATTTCCGCTGGGAAAGCCAGGATTACTCTGATTCTAAAAAGAGGCTAAGGGATTTTTTACTCCTCCAAAACAGGCCTTTAGCTATCACCCCTGTACTGGACATTGTTGATGATGCTTTTACGGAGTCTAGCTTGGCCCATGACTCCTTACTTCCTGCTCCCAGCAAACCAGATAGATATTACAGGTTTCCTGACTCTCACAAGTTCCTTTTTAAAAAATCCCACTGCAAATCGTGAGACCTTTTCACAGGGACCCAAGGGCGTAAAGGCTACAACTGCCAAAAATCCTACCCCCTCTGATAGAGATTCCAGGGCGCTGGATAGATGGGGTAAGAAGATATACATTTTTGCAACCTTGGCCATTAGGGCCTTAAATTGCCAGTTTCATATGTTAAAGTATGAGCAGCATATTATTGAATTGCTTAAACAGAAAATGATGATTCCTGACTGTGTTGAAAATAAGGATTTACAGGATTTAATGCTTTCTGCTGAACAGATTGGAAGACATACTTTGCAGTGTGGTTTTGATTCACTAGAGGCATCTTGCAGGGCTGTTGTCACTGGGTCTGTACTTAGAAGGCATGCTTGGCTTAAGGAGGAATCTTTGCCAGATCATGTTAAAGTGAAATTACTGGATGCTCCCTTAAACCAAGACCGCCTGTTTGGCAACAAAGCAGAAGTTCTACTTAAAAAGATGGAGGAAAAAGCTAAATCTATGCAAACTGTTAAAGATTTCCTGCAAGTGCAGCCTCCCAGATTTAGTAGGCATTGGTCCTCTAAGAATTGGTTCTTTCCTGCCTCTTCCAGGCCTTCTCAGTCTAAACCCAGACCCAGCAGAACACCCAGGCTTCAGTCCCAAGGTACACACAAGATTAAGCAGTGTGTGTGGGGGAGTCCCACTTCCAAAGCAGGGAGTAGTAAGACCCCCCCCCCTACAGTAAACTGTCGCAATGACTTAACTTTAAAACTTCCAAGCCCTGCTCAACTGACTGCTCCTTTATGGGGAAAGATTGTTCTGCAGACAAAAAACTGGGAACTCATTACACAGGACAAATGGGTTTTAAATATAGATTCCCAGGGATACAGATTCCACTTCCACTCCTTACCAACCCCAAAGAGTTGGCCAGACCTACCCCCAAATCAGTGGGCAGAGGCTCAAAAGCAAGTACTCTAAGTATAAGGGCTATTCAAACTGTCCCAGAAGAGATAAGGGGACAAGGTTTCTATACAAGACTTTTTCTAGTGCCCAGAAAAGATGACTACTGGCATCCTATCCTGGATCTCTCTATCCTAAACTCTTTTTTGGTGATCCCAAAATTCAAGATGCTAACTCTTCAGTTGCTTTCTATGCTAGGCAAGGATGTCTGGTTGGCAACACTGGTTTTAAAGGAAGCCTACCTGCACATCTCAGTCAGGGAGTCTTGCAGAAGATACCTATGCTTCAAAGCAGGCTTCATGCACTATCAGTTCTCTGCACGGCCCTTTGGCTTATCTACTGCGCCCAGGGTATTCACAAAGTGCCTAGCTCCAGTCATTGTTTTTTTGCAGGCAAAGAAATATTGAAATATACCCATACCTGGACGATTGTCTAATTCAGGCAGAAAGCCAGGACATATGTTTGAATCATCTGGCGTTTGTACATAAAGTGCTAAAATCTCTAGGGTGCACAATAAACGAAAAGAAATCACATCTGGTACCCTGCCAACAAATTGTATTCCTGGGAGCAAGCTTGAACACAACTTGCCAGATGTCCTACCTCACGTCAGAGAAAAAAGTTCATTTGACAGCCTACTTCAAACTACTGGCCACAAAGACCCAGCTATCTGCAAGGAAAATTCTGCAAGCCCTGGGGTTCATGGCCTCCTGCATTCTACTAATTCCATATGCAACACTGCATATGAAGAAACAACAATGTCATCTAAAAAGCCTATGGTGTCAACATTCTCAGGATCTAGAATTAATGATTCCTATCATACCTTGTCTTCAGATAGAGTTCCTTTGGTGGGCAGAGGCCTGCCACCACAACAAGGGACTGCCATTCACTCTGCCCCCTGCTGCCGAATTCCTAACAACAGACTCCTCAGACTATGCATGGGGGGCTCACTTGGCAGGGCAGTGCATTCGGGGCAAATGGAACCCAAGTCAAATGCACCTGCATGTCAATCAAAAAGAAATGTTATCGGTAGAGTATACTCTGACAGCCTTCAAGGACCATATTCTTCCAGGACAATTATTGGTAAAAACGGACAACACCACTGTTATGGGGAACCCACTTGTATACCCTCTCTGCAGGAAAGATATTGCTCTGTGGAAGACCGCCTTGGGCTTACCAAGTGCACCTACAGGCTCAATTCCTGCCAGGAAAGCTAAATACACTGACAGACGACATAAGCAGAAATCTCATGGACCCACGCGAGTGGAAAGTGCACCTACAGGCACAATTCCTGCCAGGAAAGCTAAATACACCGGCAGATGACCTAAGAAGAAATCTCATGGACCCACACGAGTGGAAACTGGAACCAAAGATATTCACCATGATGAGAAAAAAGGGGGGGAGCCCAGAGATAGACCTGTTTGCCTCCCCCAGAACTATCAGTTGGACAAATTTTGCACAAGGACTCCCCACAAACAAGCTTTGAAGGTGGATGCCCTGTCCTTCGCTTGGAAAAACTATCAGTTTATGCCTTTCTCCCTCTGTTCTCCTCTCCAAGGTACTATTAAAGATCAAACAGGACAAATCAAGGACAATACTGATTGCACCAGACTGGCCATGCCAGCACTGGTACCCCCTCTTTTGCAGTGTCACTGCTGGCACCATGGCACCTGCCACAGACCCTTTCTCTGCTGTCTCAGCAGGAGGGCCAGCTTCTGCACCCACAGCTTCTTACCCTGAACTTGGCAGCCTGGCTAATTACCTGATCTCTCCATTCCCATCCCTCAGTAAGCAAGTGATGGATGTCATTCTGGAGGCAAGGAGGCCTATTATTAGAAAATTATATGCTGAAAAATGGAAACAATTCTGTTCCTGGAGTCAAACTCATAGGAGCAGCACCCAATTTACCTCTGATTCTTCAGTGCTCAACTGAGATGCTTCAAAAGGGCCTTTCCTTTTCCTCCATCAAAATTCATGCCTCAGCCATTTCAGATCATTACAATACAGAACCACCCCTATTTCTCTCATCCTCTGCTGAAGCAATTCCTCAGAGGGGCCAAAAAACTTAAGACTACCCAGGAGAGCCCCTACTCCAGCCTGGGACCTTTACTTTGTATTGGAAAAGTTCACTTTACCTCCCTTCGACCCAGCTGCAAGTGCAGAGATGAAATTCCTTTCTTGGAAAACAGCCTTCCTTTTAGCCATCACTTCACCAAGAAGGGTGTCTGAATTACAGGCCCTCATAGCTGTGGATCCTTTCATCATCATGTAGACAGGGTGTTCCTCAGGACCAATCCCTCCTTCATGCCCAAGGTGTGGTATCCAGTGTGGCTCTTAATCAGTCCATTCATTTGCCAACCTTCTTTTCTAATCCACAGAACAAAGGGGAACGGATACTGCACTCCTTAGATGTGCACAGACAACTTATATTTTACTTGAACAGGACTAACCCTCTTAGGAGATCTGAACAGCTGCTGGTTGCATTTGCTGCAGGGGCAGAGGGGAACGCTATTTCAAAGTGAACCATTTTTAACTGGATTGGCCATTGCATTCATTTCTGCTATAAGCACCATGGAAAACCTACCCCACAGGGGATAAGACCACATTCAACCAGGGCTGCATCTACCTCTACAGCCTTTCTCTGAGGTGTCCCTACCAAAGACATCCTAGAAGCTACTACCTGTAGTTCTGTGCATACCTTCACCAAGCATTACCACTTGACAATTTTTTCTAAATCCAGAGCTGGCTTTGCCACTGCAGTCCTACAGGGCTTATAGCTGGTCCTAATGCTATCTAATTGCTTCTTCCCATCCTTAGCTTTGGGAATCTACCCAAATGTAATGACTACAACAGTGAAACACCAAGAACATAGAACAGTTGTGTACACTTACCATAAATGTAGATGTTCAAGTGCATCCACTGTTGCAGTCCTGGTTACCCTCCCTCTAGCTCCCTGACTTCTATTGGCTATACCTCCCTCCAGTACAAGTCTTTTGAGTGTGCACCTTTAACCCCCTAGTGGGTGTGGCCTAAGCCTTTAAAAATGAAGTTATCACCTTACAATTCTAATAAATACTCATTGATAGAGGTCAAATATCAGTACAATTGTGTTTGCCATCATGTATGCTTCAAGATCAAATATTCTGATACCTTGTATGTAGCATGGTTTTGGAATTATTAATGCAAGTATGAACAAGTAATATTTGACGCCTAGAGGAGCAGTAGGAGGTAACTGCAGATGCACCTGGAGGTGTCACTCTGATGTAATGAGTTAAAGCTTTCTGGTGTAGTTGCTTTTTGTTGGAGGTGTAACTTTGTATGTAATTGCTTCCTGTTATGGGGGCACCTGACATCTGGGGCAAGGAAAACTGATAAAATAGCGTCGGCTGCATGCTTTATAGCCCTGACTCCCTGATGTCATGGAAGATGAGACTGCAACTGACGCAGGACCCAAGACTTATACGCCGACTGAGGGCTACTGCAAGCAGATAACCCAAATGTGATGACTGCAACAGTGAATACACTCGAACATCTACATTTGTGGTAAGTGTACACAACTGTACTTTCTCCTCATCAAAACGGACAACACCACAGTAATGTGGTACATCATCAAACCAAACTGGGAGGGACCCAATCTTGCCCTCTGTGCAGGCTAGCCATGAACCTCTGACTGCCTCTTCCATGGGACTACACCTGATAGCTCAATACCTACAAGGCATCAACAACACCCTGGCAGACCACTTAAGCAGAAACTTACTGGATCCCCACAAATGGTAGCGCCATAGAAAAATCTTTTTACAGATCACATAGGAGTGGGAGACTCTGGAGGTGAATCTCTTTGCTTCACACCTTAACCATCTGCTGAAAAAAACTCTGTACCAGGGATTATCACCACCTAGCATGGAAGGTAGATGCCTTGACCTTCCCTTGGAACTCCCTCTTTGTGTATGCATTCCATCCTCTGCCTCTTATTCCAATGGTGGTGGTGGTTGTGTGTTTTGGCTTTTCCTGGTTAGGGGTCACCACAGCGGAACTCTGGTCCGCTAATGATTGGCAGTAGATTTTTACGTGCCGAGTTGCCAGCCCTGACACACAACCTTCAACAAAGGTACGCCCATTCAGGCATATGTCCACACAGAAGACACTCTAGCTGAGAATCGAACAGGACGATGTCTTACTGTGAGGCGACAATGCTACCCCAACACCACACTGATCAAAATAAGGGAGGAGAGACCAAAGGCCATACTCATTGCTGCAGATTGACCCAGACAACAATGGTACCCCTTACTGCTCTGCCTGACCTTACAACCTCCCAGGCAGCTTCCCCTGATCTTAGACCTCTTAACTCAGGTGTGGGGGGGATGCTGTACCCAGACTTGCAGACTCTCAAACTATCAGCATGGCTAATATTCTAAAGGCAAACAAGGGGCCCCTGTTAAGCAAACATGTCCTAGACATGATCACAGAGGCCAGAAGGCCCAGCACCGGAAAATCTTGCGCAGGAAAATGGAAAAGATTCTGCTGCTGGACCCAGTCCAGAGGGGGCATTACCTCTCAACCTTCCATCCCTCTTATCCTGGATTTATGTAGCTGAGCTACGTAATAGTGACCTCTCCTTCTCCTCTATTAAAATCCACGCCTCAGCCATCTTGGCTCATTTTGATAAAGAACAGCCCCTTTTCTCCCATCCTTTGATTAAACAATTCCTCCCAGAAGGCTACCCACTCCAGCCTAGAACCTGAATTATGTTTTGGAAAATTATACTTTACCACCCTTTGAACCTGCAGCTTCAGCAGAACTAAGACTCCTCTCCTGGAAGACTGCTTCTTTCCTACCCATCACCTCTGCCAGAAGGGTTTCAGAACTTCAGGCACTGATGGCCATTGAGCCCTTCATCATCTTCCATGCAGGCAAGGTCTCCCTGACGACTATTCCCTCCTTTATGCCCAAGGTGGTATCTAATGTAACTCTCAATCAGGCCATACATCTACCCACCTTCCTTCTTAACCCTCAAAACAAGGGGGAGAGAATTCTGCACTCACTAGATGTGCTCAGAGACTATCTGGACCATACCAAACCCTTCAGGAAAACAGACAAACTACTTGTGAGCTTTGCCCCATGGGCAGAGGGAAAGCCCATCTCCAACAAACTATTTCCAAGTGGATATCGCACTGTATCCATTTCTACTACAGATGGCATGGAAACCCCCCCCCCAAGTCTATTAGAACACATTCCACTAGGGCAGCCTCCACTTCCACAGCATTCCTCAGAGGAGATCCCAGCAGGGACATCCTGGAAGCTGCTACATTTACCAAGCATTACCACCTACCTCTATTTTCTAAGGCTAGGGCAGGGTTTACCTCTGCAGTTCTGCAGGGCATGCTGACCCATTCTTAGGTATCTTACTAAGCCTACCATCCCTATCCTTAGCTTTGGGAATCCTGCCACAGGTGACGACTGCAACAGTGAAACACGAAGAACATAGTACAGTTGTGTACACTTAACGTAAATGTAGATGTGTGTATTCACCGTTGCAGTCCTGGATGTTCATCGTGTTACACTACTGCAGTCATTACACTTGGGTTATCCTGCTGTCAGGCGGTTCCCCAGTCGGTCTGAGTTCCAAAGTCTTGGTCCGGCATTGGTTGCTGTCGCCTCCTCCCTGACGTCAGTGCAACAGGGGTATATAAGATGCAGCCGACGCCATTTTCTTCAGTCCTTCTTGCTGTGCGGTGCACAAAGCAAAAGCAGTTAGCAAGTGCCTGTCGGCCGTCTCCTGAGATTTTCATTCCGTATCCAGAACCGAAGTCTTCTACAAAGCTAAGTACCCATTGGGGAAACTTTTTCTTGCCTCAGACCGATGTCAGTAAAAGTTAATAACTGTATTTCTTGTGGGAAGCAAATACCTCATAAGGATTTCCATTCCTGATGTTCATCGTGCATACAGCTGCAGTCATAACAGATGGGTTCTCCTGCCGTCAGGCGGGTCCTCGGTCGGACGAATTCCAAAGTCTAGGTCCGGCGTCGGCTGTCGTCGCTTCTTCCCTGACGTCAGTGTGACAGGGGTATAAAAGAACCAGCCGATGCCATTTTCTTCAGTCTTTCTTGCCGCGCAGTGCCCGAAGCAGAAGCAGTTCGCAAGTGCCAGTCGGCCAGGTCCTGAAATTACGAAAATTTTGCAACCGAAGTCTTCTTGAAAGCTAAGTTCCCCGCTGGGGAAACTTTTCTTGCCTCAGACCGATGTCAGACAAAGTTAATAATTGTATTTCATGTGGGAAGCAAATACCGCATAAGGATTTCCATTCCCTCTGTATTCCTTGTTTAGGCCCAGACCACGACGTCTCGGTCTGTCGCTTTTGTGCTACATTCAACAAGCGCACCATTAAGCATCGGGCGGAGTTCGCCCAGCATTATTTTGGCATAACATTTAACTATATTATGTCGTCGGATACTCCGACTCCAGTTTTGTCTAAAAAGCGCAATGATAAGGACCGACACACTAGGTCCGCGGCCTCTACCGACACCACGCCAAAGCAGACTACACGTGGTCCGGTTCTCAGCGAGGCACCTACGCAGCCCCTGACTACCGACGACACTTCATTGGCGGTGTCTCCTGTGCCCGGGGTCGCAGGCTCCTCGGCCCACACCCCGACTACAGATACCGAAGCCACTCTAGGAGGTGAATCTCAAACTGTGGACAGGTCTACCTCCTCTCAAGGTGTCTTCAGACCTTCCTCTTCTTTTTCCATCAAGGCTTTCACTAAGTCTAAAGCAGCCATGCATTCTAAGAGGCAAGCTACACAGGGCCCATCTCCAGGCCCCATGCCTAAAAAACAGATGCTTAAAATGGCTGAGGATTTAATTACTCTTATCAGGGTTTCTCAACCCGCCCCGGGCAAAAGGCCCAGAATGGAGGAAGAATCCCCCTCCTCTGATCAGGGCTCCATTATATCAGAGCACTCTGAACAGGAACATTCTTACTCCCCTTTTGAAGACTCCGATGCAGAGGAGTCCATTCCATCTGTATCCCCCCCCAGATGATTACTCATTTGGGGAAACTTTGCATACCTTAAGGGAATACTTCCACTGGGAAGGGCAAGAATATTCAGATTCCAAGAAAAGGCTTAGGGAATTTCTCTTGCTACCTCAGCACAGGCCTCTGGCTATACCTCCTGTCTTGGACATATACTGATGTGTACTCGGAGGCCTGCCTTAACCCGGATTCTCTACCTCCAGCCCCAGTCAAGCCTGACCGGTACTACAGGGTCCCTGACTCACACCAATTTCTATACAAAAGCCATGCTGCTGACCCAGAAACCATCTCACAGGGCCCCAAGGGAATTAAGGCCTCCACTGCTAAAAATCCATTACCTTCCGAGAGAGAGTCCAGATCCTTAGAAAGGTGGGGAAAAAAGGTATATACCTCGGCCACCTTAACCATGAGGGCATTAAACTGTCAGTTCCATATGCTAATGCTGAGGAGGTATTAAGGAAAATGGAGGAAAAGGCTAAATCAATGCAAACAGTGAAAGATTTTCTACAGGTACAACCCCCACGTTTCAGTAGAAATTGGCCTTCAAAAAATTGGTCCTTTCCAGCCACGGACAGACCCCAAAGAGGCAGATACAGGCGCCCGAGGGGCAGAGGGCAATCGCAAGGATTGTTTAGAGGCAGACAATGGCAAGCTCCTACACAAAGAGGTGGTGAGGATAGTTCACAGCCATTCAGAAAGCAAACCCAATGACTTTCCCCTTTGCATGCCAAGCAAGGCTCAAATGGCAGCACCCTTAGGCGGAAAACTGGCATTATTTTAAAAAAATTGGCATATTGTCACAAGACAAATGGATCCTGGACATTATAAACAGAGGCTACAGATTCCATTTTCATACCCTTCCAAAAATGAAAGGCATGCCAAACCTGCCACACAATCAAAGGGCAGAGGCACAAAGACAAATTTCAGATCTCATGGACATGAAAGCTATTCAAGAGGTACCTACGCACGAACAAGGTCAAGGTTTTTATTCCAGACTATTCCTGGTACCAAGGAAGGGAAAAGATTGGAGACCTATTTTGGACTTATCCATCCTAAACACATTTCTACTCGTACCAAAATTCAAGATGCTCACTCTACAGCAGCTTCTTCCCATGCTGGGCAAGGAGTCTTGGCTGGTAACATTGGACCTCAAGGAGGCATACCTGCATGTCCCAATCGGACAAAATTGCATAAGATACCTCAGATTTCTTGCAGGTTCAACCCATTATCAATTCTCTGCATTGCCCTTTGGCTTATCTACTGCGCCCAGAGTATTCACGAAATGCCTGGCATCAGTCATTGCCTACTGCAGACTTCAAGTGATACAAATATACCCCTATTTGGACGACTGCCTGATCCAAGCGGACAGCAAGCACATTCTTCTGAAACATCTGGCTTATGTAATAATGTTGTTGAATTCTCTGGGATACACAGTCAACAAAAAGAAATCAAGGCTAATACCCTCTCGGAAAATAATTTTCCTGGGTGCCAACTTGGACACACACACCCAGATGGCCTACCTCACGCCAGAGAAGCAGGGGCAACTAACTCAATACTTCAGAACACTAGCAAATTGCACCAGGCTGACTGCAAGGAAAATCCTGCAGGCTCTGGGATTCATGGCATCTTGCATCTTACTAATCCCATGTGCAAAGCTGCATATGAGAAAACTTCAATGGTACCTGAAAAACCTATGGTCTCAACACAGCCACAGTTTGGAAACAATAATACCACTAATTCCATGTCTGCAAAAGGAATTTCTGTGGTGGGCTCAAGCATGCCAAACAAACACAGGTCTTCCATTCAGCAAGCCTCAAGCAAATCAAGTCATCACAACAGACGCCTCGGACTACGCCTGGGGGGCGCACATGACAGATCGGTGCATTCAGGGCAAATGGTCCCAAAAAGAAAAGCACCTTCACATCAATCAAAAGGAGATGCCAGCAGTAATAAATGCTATTATAGCTTTCAAGGACCTTCTACAACCAGGTCAACTATTGATAAGAATGGACAACACCACAGTTGTGTGGTACATAAACAAACAGGGAGGAACACATTCTTACCCCCTATGCAGACTGGCCATGTCACTTTGGAACATGGCCATGGACTTACAAATGGAACTACAAGCACAGTACTTGCCAGGCAAGGAAAACACGCTGGCAGACAACCTAAGCAGGAATATGACAGATCCACACGAATGGAAATTGCATCTAAAAGTTTTTTACAGAAATAATCCAAGAATGGGGAAGGCCAGACATAGATCTCTTTGCCTCCCACAAAAATCACCAATTGACAAAATTCTGCTCAAGGATTTTTCATCCAAAGGCCTGGAGAGTGGACGCTCTCTCTTTCAGTTGGACATCAATGACAGTTTATGCCTTCCCGCCTCTCCCTCTGCTGCCCAAAGTTCTATTAAAAACCAGAGCAGACAGACCAAAGATGATTCTCATTGCTCCAGACTGGCCAAGACAACACTGGTACCCACTCCTGAGGAGCCTGACTCATTCCCCACCATGGACCCTGCCTCTAATGCCTCTTCTTCTGACTTAGCACAGCTTCAAAACTCTTCACAGTCAGCTAAAAACACTCAATCTAGCCGCATGGAAGATTCCTTAGCATCACAGCAGACCCTACTCTCCAAGGAGGTGCAGGATGTCATTTTGGAGGCCAGAAGGCTGTCTACTAGAAAAGCTTACTCCGCAAAATGGAAGCGGTTTTGTGTCTGGAATGAGAAAAAGGGCCAGGTTCCTGGAAATCTGAATTTACCTCAAATATTACAGTATCTAGCTGAGCTGCTAAGCAGTGGACTTTTTCTCCTCCATCAAAATCCATGCCTCAGCCATTTCTGAAGAATACAACACTGATCTTATTCTCTCACCCCCTCTTACGACAGTTCCTCAGAGGGGCTAAGAATCTAAAACCCCCAAGGAAACAACCAATACCTGCTTGGGATCTCAATTTCATTCTAGAAAAACTGACCTTGCCTCCTTTTGAGCCAGCTGCCTCATCAGAGTTGCAATATTTGTCCTGGAAAACAGCTTTCCTTCTGGCTATTACCTCAGCTCGTAGGGTATCGGAACTACAAGCTCTCATGGCGGTGCAGCCTTTTATCATCTTCCATCAGGACAGAGTTTCCTTGCGAACCAACCTGTCCTTTATGCCAAAAGTGGTATCCAGGGTAGCTTTGAATCAGGCTATACACTTAACTACCTTTTATTCTAATCCTCAAAACAAAGGGGAGAGATTACTACATTCCTTGGACATCCACAGACAACTGCGTTATTTGGACAGAACAAAGCCTTTCAGAAAATCAGATCAGCTCTTTGTGTCCTATGCTGTAGGAGCTCAAGGGAAGCCAATTTCCAAACAGACAAACTCAAAATGGATAGCCCACTGCATACGCTTGTTACTCTTTTCATGGCAAAACTGTACCTACAGGCATCAGATCTCACTCCAGAAGGGCCACAGCTACCTCTGCAGCTTTCCTCAGAGGAGTTCCTACCAAAGATATTTTGGAAGCAGCCACTTGGAGTTCTGTGCATACCTTCTCCAAGCACTACCACCTTCCACTATACTCCAAATCTAGAGCGGGCTTTGCCACTGCAGTCTTGCAGGGCATTCTGGCTCCTCCTAGTTCCACCTAGTGCCTACCACCCCTTTCTTAGCTTTGGGATTCTACCCATCTGTTATGACTGCAGCTGTATGCACGATGAACATAGTACAGTTTTGTACCTACCATAAATGTAGATGTTAGAGTGCTAATACAGCTGCAGTCCAGGTTTCCCTCCCTCCTTCCCCTCTTGGGACAGGCCTATTGGCTAACATCTCCTCATGCAACCTGATTGGGGTATTCATTCTTGATGTATTTGCTTGCACTACTGTATTTTGATTATATGGCATTGCTTTATTACACAAATTTATGTATTGCCTTCCTTCTGGGGGCACCTGACATCTGGGGCAAGAAAAACTGAAGAAAATGGCGTCGGCTGGTTCTTTTATACCCCTGTCGCACTGACGTCAGGGAAGAAGCGACGACAACCGACGCCGGACCTAGACTTTGGAATTCGGCCGACCGAGGACCCGCCTGACGGCAGGAGAACCCATCTGTTATGACTGCAGCTGTATTAGCACTCTAACATCTACATTTATGGTAGGTACAAAACTGTACTTTGTATCCCATGCCTAGGCCCAGACCACGACGTCTCTGGATGTCAGTTTTGTGCTAGGTTTAACAAGCGCACTATTAAACATCTGTTTGATTTTGCCCGACATTATTTTGGTAGAAAATCCAATTATACCATGCCGTTGGAACTTCCGATGACCGGAATACACAAAAAGCGCAAAGACAAGGATAGGCATCCGAGGCCCAAAACTGACTGACTAGGCCTCTTCTAGGCCAGTCCTCTGGTTTTCAGCGAGGCGCCTTCGCAGCCCCTGACGACCGCTTCTGTACAACCACAGGCCGCCTCCGACTCCCACGTGGACATGGCTGGTCCTTCGGATGCACAAGTTACTTAGCCTACTGAGACTAACCTTTCAGAGTGATCCGGAGTAGCTGAGCAAAACCCATAGCTTCAGAGGGTGTCTTCAGATGTACTCAGTTAAGCATTAAACCCTCAGCTAAGTCTAAGCCTCCTTTAAAATCAAAGAAACAAATACAGCATTCTCCAGGACAGGCTTCCATGCCTAAGAAACAAATGCTCAAAATGGCCGAAGACCTAATCACGCTGATCAGGGGGTCTCATCCCCCTCCTGATAAAAGGCCCAGACAGGATGTAGACTAGACTCATCCGACCAGGTTGTCCATCTCTTCTGATTCATCCTCAGACCTAGGATACTCTTTACCCCATTATGAGGATTCTGATGCTGAGGAATCAACTCCATTAGCCTCACTGCCTGAGGACTACTCCTTTGGGGAAACCCTACATACCATGAGGGAGCATTTCCATTGGGAGGGCCAGGATTACTCAGAATCCAAGAAAAGGCTCAGAGACTTCCTTTATTACCTCAACACAGACCCCTTGCTATTCCGCCAGTGTTAGATATTGTGGATGATGTGTATACCGAATCCAGCTTAAATCCGGATTCCTTATCTCCATCCCCTGTTAAACCTGACAGATACTACAGAGTCCCTGACTCACATAAATTTCTGTATAAAAGCCCTGTAGCTGACCCTGAAACTATTTCTCAGGGACCCAAAGGAGTTAAGGCCTCATCAGCCAATAATCCAGTTCCCTCTGACAGAGATTCCAGAGCATTAGACAGATGGGAAAAGAAAGTATATACGTCTGCAACTTTAGCAATGAGAGCCTTAAATTGCCAGTTTCACATGCTAAAATATCAGCAATTTTTACTTTCTCAGCTAAAACAAAAAATGTTTCATCAAATGAATCGGATCCTCCTAATGTTAAAGAAATGTAGGATTCATTGCATGCTGCTGTACAAGTGGGAAAGCATACTTTGCAATGTGGTTTTGATTCTTTAGAGGCCTCCTGCAGGGCCGCTGTTACAGGCTCTATCATTAGAAGACATGCTTGGTTAAAAGAACATACGTTACCAGATCATGTTAAAGCAAAATTATTGGATGCACCTTTGCAGTAGGATGTATTATTTGGAGTTAAGGCAGAAGAGGTATTAAAGAAAATGGAGGATAAGGCAAAATCTATGCAAACGGTGAAGGATTTCTTACAGCTTCAGCCTCCTAGATTTAGCAGAAACTGGCCAACTAAGAATTGGTCCTTTCCAATTACAGACAGACCTCAAAGGGGAAAATACAGACGTCCAAGAGGTAGAGGTCAAACACAAGGTCCTTTCAGGCCTTGAGAACGGGTTGCATCAGGCCAGAAAGAAGAGGAAGACAGGCAGCAGCTCCAGTGACTTCTCATTACAGCTGCCAAACAAATCCCTCTTGGCAGCCCCCTTGGGAGGAAAACTGGCACTCTTCTACCACAATTGGCAAATAATCACCAAAGACAAATGGGTTCTCAACATTTTATTTTAAGGTTAAAGGTTCCACTTTCACACTCTGCCAAGGTTAAAAGGAATGCCAAACCTGCCACCAAATCAATGGGCAGAGGCTTAAAAACAAATTACAACACTCATGGATATGAGAGCTATTCAGAAGGGACCAACACAGGAGCAAGGACAAGGATTTTATTCAACTCTTTCTGGTACCCAGAAAGGACAAAGCCTGGAGGCCCATTCTGGATCTTTCATCTCTAAGCACTTACCTGGATGTTCCGAAATTCAAAATGTTGACATTACAGCAGCTTCTTCCCATGCTGGGCAAGAAAGCTTAGCTCATGACTTTGGACCTCAAGGAGGCATACCTGCATGTCCCTATCAGACAAAACTTCAGAAGATACCTCAGATTTAATAGCTGGTTCAATGCACTATCAATTCTCTGCACTGCCCTTTGGCTTATCTACTGTGCCCAGGGTCTTCACAAAGTGCCTGGCACCAGTAATTGCATTTTGCAGACAGGAAAGGAATTCAAATTTATCCATACCTGGACGAATGCCTGATTCAAGCAGAGAGCAAGGACATTCTTCTAGAGCATCTGACGTTTGTAAAAAAGTTAAGTTGCCTGGGGTACACAGTAAACGAAAATAAATCAAAACTAGTGCCCTCACAACAGATTATATTCCTGGGTGCCAGCTTGAACAGAACGGCCCAGATGGCTTATCTCATGCCAGACAAGCAAGGACAACTGTCTCAATACTTTTAATTGATGACAACAAAGACCCAACTCCCTGCAAGAAAAATTCTGCAGGCCTTGGGTTACATGGCATCCTGCATACTACTAATTCCAAATGCCAGACTGCATATGAGGAAACTACAATGGTACTTAAAGAATGTATGGTCTCAACACTGTCAAAGTTTGGAAACAGTTCTACCACTAATCCCTTGCCTTCAACAGGAGTTTCAATGGTGGGCTCAAGCTTGTCACCTCAACAAGGGACAGCCTTTTATGCAACCCACAGCCAGGCAAACACTGACAACAGATGCATCGGATTACTCCTGGGGAGCACACATGGCAGGCAAATGTATTCAGGGCATGTGGCCCACAGAACAAAGGCATCTTCACATCAATCAAAAAGAGATGCTAGCTGTACAAAATGCCCTTATAGCTTTCATGGACCTGCTGCATCCAGGACAGCTACTGATAAAGACAGACAACACCACAGATATGTGGTACATAAACAAGCAAGGGGGCACTCACTCCTGCCCCATATGCAGACAAGCTATGACCTTGTGGAACACAGCTATAAACCTTCAAGTTCATCTGCAAGCGCAATTCCTGCCAGGAGAGAAAAAAACGCACTGGCAGACTTGAGCAGAAACATCATGGATCCACACGAATGGGAATTGAATCCACAAATATTCAGAATAACGCAGAAATGGTGGAACCCGGACATAGATCTGTTTGCATCCCCAATAAACTGCCAACTACAGAAATTCTGCACAAGGAGTTACCATCCACAAGCATGGAAAGTGGATGCCCTCTCATTCAGCTGGGAGAACCTACAAGTATACTCTCCCACCACTACCTCTCCTGCCAAAGGGACTCATAAAAGCCAGGCAAGAAGAGCCCAAAGATGATCCTGATTGCACCAGACTGGCCACACCAGCACTGGTACCCAATCGTAAGGAGCTTAGCACAAGAACCACCCTGGATTTTGCTTCAAATCCTACATCTGCTGACTCAGCACAACAATCAAATACTAAACAGCCAGCTAAAGACCTTAAACCTAGCTGCATGGAAGATTTATTAGTCAAGCAAGCAGTGCCTCTCTCCAAGGCTGTTATGGATGTCATTCTGGAGGCCAGAAGGCCTAGTACCAGGAAAGCCTATTCGGATAAATGGAAGAGATTCTGTGCCTGGAACCCAGCTCACAGCCTTGACCCTCTTTGTCCCAAACATTCCTCAGTTACTACAATACTTAACTGAGATGCTGGACAAAGGTCTCTCCTTTTCATCCTTCAAGATCCACGCCTCTGCCATCTCTGCTCATTAAAACACGGATCCACCAATTTTCTCTAATCCTCTTTCAAAACCGTACCTCAGAGGGGCTAAAAACATAAGACCACCCCGTAGAGCACCTACTCCAACTTGGGACCTCGACTTTGTTTTGGAAAAACTAACTTTACCTCCTTTTGAGCCAGCCAACACAGCAGAATTAAAATATATCTCTTGGAAAACTGCTCTGCTCCTGGCAATAACATCAGCACGAAGAGTTTCAGAATTACAGGCACTAATGGCAGTGGAACCTTTCCTCATTTTCCACCAGGACAGGGTGTCTTTAAGAACTAACCCTACATTTATGCCAAAGGTGGTATCCAGTGTGGCTCTAAACCAAACTATTCACTTGCCAACTTTTTATCCTAAACCACAGAATAAAGGGAAGAGACTACTGCACTCTTTGGACATTCACAGGCAGTTACACTTCTACTTGGACAAAACCAAAGCTTTCAGAAAATCTGAGCAATTATTGGTAGCATATGCTATAGGAGCACAGGGAAAAGCCATTTCAAAACAGACCATCTCAAAATGGATAGGACATACATTTCTGCTACACATAGCATGGAAAACCTGTACCTAGCAGCATTAGATCTCCCTCCACCAGGGCAACAGCCACTTCAACTGCCTATCTCAGGGGAGTACCTACCAAGGATATTTTGGAAGCAGCAACTTGGAGTTCTGTACATACCTTCACCAAGCATTATCATCTGCCTCTATACTCTAAATCCAGAGCTGGCTTCGCCACTGCAGTGCTGCAGGGCCTTATAGCCACCCCTAATGCCTTGTAGAACCAGCCACCCTACCTCCGCTTTGGGATTCTACTCAAGTGTAATGACTGCAGCAGTGTAACATGATGAACATAGTACAGTTTTGTACCTACCATAAATGTAGATGTTCGAGTGTATACACTGCTGCAGTCCAGGTTACCCTCCCTCCTTCCCCTCTTACTGGCTGGTACGTACCTGTCTTCTACCCTTTACTACCTATGGGGAGAATTTGCTGGTAGCTGTAAGTTGTTTTTTGCTTTTCTTATGTATGTTTTATTAGCAATTGGAATTGCCTACCTATTTAGAGGCACCTGATATCTCGGGCAAGAAAAACTGAAGAAAATGGCTTCGGCTGTATCTTATGTACCCCCTGTCGCACTGACGTCAGGATGGAGGTGACAGTAACCGACGCCGGACCAAGACTTTGGAACTCAGGCCGACTGGGGAGCCGCCTGATGGCAGGATAACCCAAGTGTAATGACTGTAGCAGTGTATACACTCGAACATCTACATTTATGGTAGGTACAAAACTGTACTTTTCCCACCGTCCTTATATTTTCTTATTTTTGGGAGGTATAAGTTTCAAAAAGTGACTTCTAGCCACCAGGACCAGTTTACCATATTTACTTGGGCCTCTGACAGGTTAGGGCAAGAAAAACTGATGTAATGGCATTGGCTACTCTCCTTTATAGCACTGACGACCTGACGTCAGACAGCATGCGGCAGCAGCTGATGCAGAAAAACATTAATTCTGGTGTTTGGGCTGGCCGAGGGCTACCACAGCAGGGATAACCCACAGGTGATGACTCCAACAGTGAATATACTCGAACATTTACATTTATGGCAAGTGTACACAACTGTACTTCGCTGGAGGTTTGATGAGGAGGAAGGGGTATTGTGAACTTGTTTTGGGGAATGTAATGCCTGGTAGATTTAAAAAATTCCCAAATTGTATTTTGTTAGAAATGTTAGTGGAGCAAATGACTGTAACTAAAAAAAAATGATTATTTTGAGCTGCGATTGAAAGATCTGAATTGCCTAAGCATAGTAAAGCTTTAAGTTTGTCTGTTGGCTGCCAAGAAAAGCAATTAGTAGAAAGAGAAATCAAAACATAAATGAGTCGTAAGTGAAGTACTGAGTACTGGAAACATATTAAACTAGTCGGTGGTGGGATCTTTAGAAATGGGAAGGTGCAGGTTGTATTGTAATAAATGGAATTTGTGGGATAGGGTACAAGCAGAGTGACTGAGTGAGCGGGGAGGGAGAGGAGTGAAATTTAAGGGAAGGCTGCAACTGAGAAATTTATGTGAAGTGTTTGCTAAAAAAGAAAAGATGCAGAAATAATGCATGAAGCTAATGAATGAAATGTTTATAATGGTTTGCTTTGTTTTCTGTAACTGGATATGTACGCCTGTTTAAATATATGAAGTTACAGTACAGGATTTCGCATATCCCCTCACCTGTTGCGTACACAGCCATAGCAAGAAATGTGCTTCTACACAGGTTTGACTACAGCTAACTGTTATTAACCCTACAATAGCTGTAAAGAAAGTATGTCAACTCATATTATTGGCGGATGTATTTATGCCTCAGTACCATGTGCTAAAGGGCTTACGCTAGCTAGTTGTTCCAAGCAGGACATCGGCTTGATACTTCTTCTGGTAAAGATAATAAAACTAGGTTCTCGACCCCCCACCGCCTAATGTGAACCTACCTTCTGCAGTTCAATCCCCCACCTCCTAATGTGAACCTACCTTCTGCAGTTCAATCCTCCACCTCCTAATGTGAACCTACCTTCTGCAATTCAATCCCCCACCTCCTAATGTGAACCTACCTTCTACAGTTCAATCCCCTACCTCCTAATGTGAACCTACATTCTGCAGTTCAATCCCCCACCTCCTAATGTGAACCTACCTTCTACAGTTCAATCCCCCACCTCCTAATGTGAACCTACCTTCTACAGTTCAATCCCCCACCTCCTAATGTGAACCTACCTTCTGCAGTTCAATCCCCCACCTCCTAATGTAAACCTACCTTCTACAGTTCAACCCCCCACCTCCTAATGTGAACCTACCTTCTACAGTTCAGTCCCCCACCTCCCAATGTGAGCCTGCCTTCTACAGTTCAGTCTGGCACAGTAGAAGTAGAGATGTCAGACGTGTCCTCTTTCTTCAGTGCTTCAAAACATCTTTAGGTGAAAGCTTTCACCAAGCGAGGACCTGCCACCGGGAACCATCTCCCAAACAAAGCCAATAACATGTAAACGGTGGGGGACTTAAGGATATTTCCTCAAAGAAGCCATGTGTGCTTGTTATCAAGAAAATGGTCAACTAGAAATATCTAATTTGTCTTTCCAGCCAATAAGTAAAATTGTGTACTTCAGTTTTTGCCAGTTGACTAACTGAACAATGTGTATATTTTTGTATTTCATCTGATTTAATTTTAACCTGAAATAAGTAAACAAACAAATAAATAACCTGTACAGTATCATATACTTATTGTCTATATCGTATTAACTTGAATATGAATGTTTTAATTTTTTACCGTTTGCTTTGTGGTCACGGCTGAAAAGGGCCAACACACCAGCCTACTTGTCTGGTAAACCAATGGGAAAAAATAAATGTGTGTGTATGGGAAATATACTAAGAAGCCAAAAGGAATCTGTTGAGAGTAATGACCTGGTGGTATAGGAAGTGTGTGTGTTCAGGAAATTGCTGAAGCTGGGTCTCTGCAAGTAGTGCGTATTGCCATGTTGGGTTAAATTCTCAGCTTTATTTGCTTTTGTTAATGGGGAAGTCTGACAGAGTTACATTGTCCTTTTTCAGTGGAGGCCTGGGGGAAGCTACTAAGAAGTAGCTGTCCAAATGTTGCTATAGTGTACACATTTTAAAGAAAGGACAGTTTATAGAAATTCAATTTGTTAAAAACTGAATAAACTGGAACTATCATGCAAAGATATAAAGTGTAGTAAGTTCTAAGAATGAATATTGGTGTATATTGCATGACGTTGCAGGATCAGGAAATTATCAAAATAAACAAGTAACATTAGTAGGCTGTAGAGAGTCCCATACATGGGAGCTAAAGTAATGTGTCAGTAGCCATGCTGATGTGTGAGATGATGGAACAATAATGCTTACATTTCTGATGGCAGGAGTGAAGTAAACTCTCACTTCAGTACGATGAGTGTTTTTGTTCTGCAGAATTGAGAACAGTAGCAGATTCTTGTGTGATTTAGGTTTTGTTTGTGCAAGGAGGTTTTGTCTGATGATGGAGGCAGTACCTCCGCATTGTTTAGATATACTTTGTGTACAGAATATCCAATTGTGTTCTAGGATTTTTGGGATCCTGTTAGGTGTTGATGCTTTGGTTGAAGGCTCCATTAGGGTTTCTACCATTTTATTGTGTTAACTGTTTTGCATGGCATGGTAGTCATTCCTCTCTGAAGAGACACGAGTATGCTTGACCTTTTGAAAGACATTCATGTAGAAAGAAATGCTTTATTTACAATATTTTATAGATAGTGCTTGCCTTTGGAAAATCATTAGCACATTAAGAGGTGCTTTATTTAGACCATATTTCATGGGTAAAACAAAAGTGGCCTCGTTACAGCTGTCTCTTGGTAATGAGGTGATGGATGGAAGAGTGTAATGCTCACTTTATGCATGTGAAACCCAAATTCTGTTCTGGCTACCCGTCTGCCGTGTAATACTGGAAGTAACACAAGGAACCTGGGAGGATTGGAAAGTGATAAGTAAGTTTATTACCTTACATTTCATGGACTGCTGACATTATTAGAGTGACATCCTTCCTAGATGGAAGGGCATGTCTTCACTGTCTTTTCCCTAGCAGTGCTGCAATGAAAGCTTATGAACTGTAAACTACAAGAGAACAAAAGCAGATCCCTGAGAGGAACCCCACATTGCAGATGAGAGGTAAGGTAATTTCCTGTCTTTACTGCCCTATAAGCATTGGAGAAAGTAGTAGAGTCCTGTGGAACATAAACCATGCAGGGTGTGCAGACCCACCAACAAACCACAGTGTTGGATGCCTACTTAGAAGTTATGGGGTTCCAGAACTGTGTAGCATTGATGTCCTGACAGACTGTACTTTATCGCCACCTAAAACTGGACAGGTTTGGATCTAGTTTGTGAGAGACTCTGATCTGAGTTGCACTGAAAGCTGTTTCTCAGTAGCCTCCATTAGACACTTCCAGTAACTGCTTCCTAAAAGTTGTATGAAGATGCCGGTGTGTAGTGCTTTGAGGGCGTGTTTGCTGTCATGTGTACTACACCTAAGAAAAATGAGCTGAATTTAAGTATTATGTTAACAAAAAGAGTGCCTGGATGTCCTTCAAGGATGCATCTGCAGTCCTAACATATGGGTTGTCCTGCCTCAGGCAGCCCTTCGGTCGGCCGGATTCCAAAGTCTGGGTCTGGCCTCGGCTGATGTCGCACTTCACCCGACATCATAGCTGCTGTGTATTGGGTATAAAGGCATCAGCCGACACCATTTTCCTCAGTCTTTCTTGCCGTGTGGTGCCCGAAGCAGAAGCTGTTCGCAAGTGCCGGTCGGTCAGATCCAGAGATTCCTACTACCAAAGACTTCTAAAAAGCTAAGTACCCCGTTGGGGACTCTTTCTTGCCTCAGCCGATGTCAGAAAAAGTAAATAATTGTTTAACTTGTGGGAAACAAATACCTCATAAGGATTTCCACTCTTACTGACTACCTTGCTTAGGCCCAGACCACAACGTATCAGCTTGTCTAGCCTGTGCTTCCTTCAACCGACGGACACTTAGACGTCGGTCGGAGTTTGCAGAGGAGTTTTTTGGTCCCGCTTTTGCTTACAAAATGCCGTCGGAGACTCCGACTTCACAATTAGCCAAAAAGTGTAAGGAAAAGGACCGACACTCGTGGTCCGCGGTTTCGGCCGAAACCACGGTTAAGCCAACCGCGAGTGTCTCTGTTTCGGCTGAAACAGAGTCCTCTGTTCTTCCTTCGGCCGAAAGCATGCCTCAGATAGCCGAGGCCTCACAGAGCATGGCTGAATCTGCTACTGAAATTTCCCCTGCTGTAGCAGGCTCCCAGGACTTATCAGATACTATTCCTTTAGACATATCTACTCCTGCACGTGGAGCTGCTAGGCCCCCTGCATCTATGTCTATCAAGGCTTTTTCCAGGGCTAAAGCAGCTAAATCTTCTAAGACCTTGCCTGCTAAAACCCCCTCACACAGGCCTACCTCTAGTTCCCAAATGCTCAGCCTGGCTGAGGATCTCATTTCTTTAATCAGGGGATCCCAACCTCACCCAGACAGGGCCTCTCAACCTCCTCCAGAGAAGAGGCCTAGGACTGAGCCCCCGGATCCTGTTTCTACAGATTATTCCTCGGATGACTCAAACTCAGACCCTCCAGAAGGCCCATATTCTCCTTATGAGGATTCCGATGCAGAAGACTCCATTCCTCCTGAAGAATTTTCTTTTGGGGAAACCTTACATGCTATGAGAGAGCATTTTCAATGGCAGGGCCAGGATTTTTCAGATTCAAGGAAAAGGCTAAGGACTTTCTTACACTTACCACAGCATAGGCCTTTAGCCATTCCTCCAGTACTAACAGTTGTTGATGCATATAATGATGCCTGTACTGCTCCTGACTCTCTTCCCCCGGCCCCTGCCAAACCCGACAGATATTACAGGGTCCCGGACACACACTTTCACTTGTATAAGGCTCCTATTGCAGATCCTGAAACCATTTCACAGGGCCCCAAAGCTGTAGCAGCTGCCTCTGCCAAAAAAACCCTCCCCTCTGAAAGAGAATCTAGAGCTTTAGAGAGATGGGGTAAAAAAGTTTATACTTCTGCTACTCTTTCGGCCAGGGCCTTAAACTGTGAATTTCACATGATTCAGTATCAGGAATTTTTGTTAGACCAGCTAAATAAAAAACTGTCCTCTCCTGAACCTATAGACCGTAAGTCCCTTCAGGATTTGGTACATAACACTCAGCAGGTCAGTAATCATTCCTTAAAATGTGGCTATGATGCACTGGAGGCTTCCTTTAGATCAGCTATGACTGGAACAGTGATTAGAAGGCATGCCTAGTTAAAAGAGCAATCCTTACCGGACCATGTTAAGTCAAAGCTCCTAGATGCTCCTATGGAGAAGCAAAGTTTGTTTGGCTCCCCTGCACAGCAAGTGCTAAAGAAGGTGGAAGAAAAAGCAAAATCTGTCCAAACAGTCAAGGATTTCTTACAGGTCCAACCTCCGAGGTTTAGTAGAAATTGGCCTTCGAAGAATTGGTCCTTTCCAGACACCTCCAGAGCACAGAGAGGCAGAAATAGGCGCCCAAGAGGCAGAGGTCAATCCAGAGGTGCCTACAGGGGACGCCAGTGGCAGCCTAACAACCAGAGAAGTACTGCCACAGATTCAGCTACAACCACTTCCACAGGACAGACACAATGACTTGGCTCTGATACCTACCAGGGAACAACTGGAAGCACCCTTGGGGAAAGCTAGCCTTATTTTCCGTAAACTGGCATTACATTACAGGAGACAAATGGATTTTACAGACAATAGACAAAGGCTACAGGTTTCACTTCCACACTCTACCAAAAAAGAGAGGAATGCCAAACCTACCACCAAACCAAAAGACAAACGCTCTAAGACAAATCAACCACCTACTAAGGATGAGAGCTATAGAAAAGGTACCGCCTATGGAACAAGGACAAGGATTCTATTCCAGACTTTTCCTGGTACCAAGGAAAGAAAATCAATGGAGGCCTATTCTCGACCTGTCCGCTCTGAACACATATCTCATTGTTCCAAAATTCAAAATGCTGACCCTACAGCAACTTCTTCCCATGCTGGGCAAGGAGTCTTGGCTGGTGACTCTAGATCTCAAGGAGGCATACCTGCACGTCCCTATACGACCAGATTGCAGAAGATACCTCAGATTTCTTGCAGGATCAGAGCATTATCAATTCTCAGCATTGCCCTTTGGCTCATCTACTGCCCAGAGTATTCACGAAATGCCTGGCATCAGTAATTGCTCATTGCAGGCTTCAGGGAATTCAGATTTACCCATACCTGGACGACTGCCTAATACAAGCGGACAACAAGACCAAATTAACAAAAAATTTGGAAAAGGTTATACAACTGCTGCAAGCCCTGGGATACACAGTCAACATGAAAAAGTCAAGGCTGGTACCATCCCAAAGGATAACATTCTTGGGTGCAGAACTGGACACATCAAATCAGATGGCATTTCTCACAGAAGAAAAACAAAAGCAACTACCACTCTATTTCATGGCATTAACAACACAGACCCAGCTTACAGCAAGGAAAGTCCTGCAAGCCCTGGGTTACATGGCATCCTGCATAATATTGATACCACATGCCAAGCTGCATATGAGGAAGTTGCAATGGTACCTAAGGAATGTATGGTCTCAACACAAGCACAGTCTAGAAGCCCAGATTCCAATAATTCCATGCCTGAAGCAAGAATTCCTGTGGTGGGCTCAGGCCCGTCAGTTAAACAGAGGACTGCCTTTCCACAAACCTCATCCAAGCCAGACCATCACCAAGGACGCCTCAGACCTAGGCTGGGGGGCACACATGGTGGACAAATGTATACAAGGCTTATGGACACAAGACCAGCTGAATCTACACATAAATCAAAAGGAGATGCTGGCAGTGAAGCATGCATCCAGACATTCAGACCTTTTCTTCAACAGGGTCACTTGCTGATAAGGACGGACAACACCACAGTCATGTGGTATATCAACAAACAGGGAGGTACACACTCATATCCTCTATGCCGGATGGCAATGGAGCTGTGGAACGTGGCCCTGAACCTCAACATTCAACTCCAGGCCAAATTTGTGCCAGGAAAAGAAAATTCACTAGCAGACACCTTAAGCAGAACTACCACGGATGCCCACGAATGGATGCTGCATCCAGACATCTTCAAAACCATTACAAAGAAATGGGGACTACCAGAAATAGATCTGTTTGCATCCCCACACAACCACCAATTGAGGAAATTCTGCACAAGGACATACCACCCACTTGCTTGGAAGGTGGACTCCCTATCCTTCATTTGGGAAAACCTGACAGCATGTGCATTCCCACCTCTTCCTTTGATGCACAAAGTCCTACTGAAGATCAAAGAAGATCACCCAAGGATAATCCTGATAGCTCCAGACTGGCCGAGGCAGCATTGGTACCCGCTACTGAGGAGTATGTCTCGGGCACACGCATGGCCTCTACCTCTATGTCCTTTACTTCTAACACAGAACAACTACAAGATCCTACATCCAAACTTGAAAACACTACAGCTAACTGCTTGGAATATTACATAAAACAAAATAACCCAGATTTATCTCAGAGGGTTAAAGACGTTATCCTGGAGGCTCGCAGACCCTCCACAAGGAAGACTTATTCAGCCAAATGGAAAAGATACCTCATTTGGAGTGCAGCAAAAGGAGAAAATGTATCATTAGCAAACATAGCCAACATCCTGGAATACTTAGCAGAACTTTTCCACAATGGCCTGTCTTACTCCTCCTTTAAGATTCATGCATCAGCAATTTCAGCAGAATACAACGTGGATCCTCCAGTCTTCTCTCATCCTCTACTCAGGCAGTTTCTGAGAGGAATTAAAAATGTAAAGCCTCCAAGGAAGCCACCTTTGCCTACATGGGACCTTAACTTTGTGCTGGAGAAGTTAACACTTCCCCCTTTCGAACCAGCAGCAACAGCAGAATTACAGTTCTTATCTTGGAAAACTGCTTTCCTGCTTGCAATCACTTCAGCAAGAAGGGTTTCTGAATTACAGGCATTAATGGCAGTACAGCCTTTCCTTATCTTCCA
The DNA here is from genome assembly GCF_019279795.1 of Protopterus annectens. Lineage (NCBI taxonomy): Eukaryota > Metazoa > Chordata > Ceratodontiformes > Protopteridae > Protopterus > Protopterus annectens. Next base: position 1,911,059,994 of record NC_056743.1, on the reverse strand, counting down.
TCAGGATAGAGTGTCCTTGAGAACAAACCCTACTTTTATGCCAAAAGTGGTCTCCAGAGTTTCATTGAACCAAGCAATTCACTTACCAACATTCTTCCCCAACCCACAGAACAGGGGGGAAAGACTATTACATACCTTGGATGTGCACAGGCAATTACGCTACTATCTGGACAGAACTAAGACCAACAGAAAAACTGACCAGCTTCTGGTAGCATATGCAACAGGAATGCAAGGAAAAGCAATTTCAAAACAGACAATCTCAAAATGGATAGGAAATTGCATTAGATTTTGCTACTCTTTTCATGGAAAGACAACTCCAGAAAACATCAGACCTCACTCCACAAGGGCTACAGCCACTACTACAGCTTTCCTACGAGGAGTGGCTACCAAAGACATTTTAGAAGCTGCTACTTGGAGCTCCGTGCATACATTTGCCAAGCATTATAATCTACCTTTGTACTCCAGATCCCGAGCAGGTTTTGCAACTGCTGTTTTACAAGGGATCTTATCTACACCATCATTATCTTAGTGCCTCCTCCCCCAGTTTGGCTATGGTATTCTACCCATATGTTAGGACTGCAGATGCATCCTTGAAGGACATAGTACAGTTTTGTACCTACCATAAATGTAGATGTCTGAGAGGTATGCATCTGCAGTCAAGATTACCCACCCTCCTTCCCCTCTGTGGTACTCCTAGGGTATTTACCCATCTTGTAGCTAGCTGGGGGAATCTATTATGGTGTATTTGTTTGTATATATGTATATACATTCTTATTTTGTTTGCTCTCTACTGTTTGGAAACATTTGCATTTATCCAAATTTAGCCTTCCTAGAGGGCACCTGGCATCTGGGGCAAGAAACACTGAGGAAAATGGCGTCGGCTGATGCCTTTATACCCAATACACAGCAGCTATGACGTCGGGTGAAGTGCGACATCAGCCGAGGCCAGACCCAGACTTTGGAATCCGGCCGACCGAAGGGCTGCCTGAGGCAGGACAACCCATATGTTAGGACTGCAGATGCATACCTCTCGGACATCTACATTTATGGTAGGTACAAAACTGTACTTTATATACAGGGAGAGGAAAGATTATAATCATGAAAAAATCTAGCAGATAAATTTGTACTCTAGAACTGTTTTGCACTTCAATTGTACACGATATAAGTTTCTGTGGGATAGGCCAACAAGTCTGAGGTTTCTTCCAGTGGTACTTTAATAGTGTCTGTATGTCCTTCTATAACTGGAGTTTTAGATCAAGGCACAGCTCACAGACTCTGGGTGACGCATGTTGTCTATGTTTTGGGGCAATTTAATTGTAGCCATCTTTTGACGTGTTTACTACTTTATCAGAACAGGCTTAGAATCATTTGTATTGCAGCCCTGAAGGATAAATTCCTGTATCTGACTAGCTCACAGATTGTGTGTGTGTGTGTGTGTGTGTGTGTGTGTGTGTGTGTGTGTGTGTACGTGTGTGTGTGTGGTGGGGCAGTGCCACACAGCAGTGGATTAGTGGTGAGACCAAGAAATGGGCTTAACCACTGTCTTAGAGAAGTGTACACAGCTAATGGATACTGGAGAGTTCAAACTGAGTCAATGTCTTCAGCAACCATTAAATCTTAACTGAAAGAAATATTTTACTTGAGGTAACTTTGCCTTTGTCCAATGAGGTCATTACAAATGAGCCAGTTTGGGTGTTGCAACACTGAGTTGATGAAGGATACTCACAGGTAGGGCTTACTTGTGTCTTCAGATGTGTTGGTAGATCATCAGAAGCATGTCCATTTGGTGTGAGAATATAAAATGGAAAGCCCCCCCCAACTGGTCTGCTACTTCAAGTGCACTGAATAATCTGAGAATAGTGCAACATCAATTGGAGGGAGGGGGGCTGCTTTCCATCCATAGATCTGTCATGGATGTTAAATATCTCAGAACAAGTCTGAACTAGTAGCTTGCTTGTTAAGAGTGGACCTCTCATTAATGTTCATAGGATCATAGGAGGTTACTAGGCTATTGACCCTGAGGCCCTTATAACCCTAGCCAAGACTTTAGCCCATGTTCAAGGACACTATAGGCCTGCATTATTCCTGGGTATCTGATACTGTCACAGAGTATTGGACACCTGACATTTTGCCCCTTGGTGACACTGTGCTTTGATAGGAGCATTATATATATATATATATATATATATATATATATATATATATAATCAGCAAGGAATGACAGGCCTTCACAACTTGACACCCTCAGGATTCCTGGTTTCCTGAAGCTCTTCAGAACAGATGTCATTGTTATGTAAGAGTAAAAAGTACCAGTAGGAGAGCACCATTTAGACATTTACCCCTTAAGAACCTGAAATCAAGGTGAATGGGATTGCGTATTGGAATTAGAGTGACTTAGTGGTATGTTGTGAATTAATAGATTTGAAATGGTTAGTGATGATGAGACAGAAATAGCAATCCTGGTTAATATGTTTGTGTAGAGAATCATAGAGCAAAACTTTCTTTCAAGGATGAATGGTTAAAAAACAATTTAAGATGCATTACTTCCATAAGCTTACATGATGAAATGAAATGCTGCCACTGCTGTGTATGCAGCCCCTGTTATGATTTAAAGGGTTGCAGTCTGAGGAGAGAGGGACAAAAATAGACCTCACCAGATTTCAAAAATGAAACAAAACTAGGCTTTTCTAAAGGTGGTGGAAAAGTTTAGATGTTGATATCGGAGGTGGTAAAAGGAGTCCTTGGTTTGATATTAACTACTCTGTTTCTTTTCTTTCAACCCCAGATGATATTCTGTGCCTTCTCTCTCATCTCATTTGGCTATTTTGTATATGTACTCTTACCTGTCTGCTTGTGGTCTATAATCTTTTTCAGTTCATTACATAGAAGGTTACATTTTGCTGCTCATGTACATTTATAAATTTAATTTTGTTTATTTCTGCTGTACAACAGTTTGAAAAGTGTATTGTAAAAACTTGTGTTGTGTTCATGCAGATCTTTTCTCCTTGGACCTCTGCTGAAAAGGGACCCTGCCCATCTGATCATCCATATTATTAAATATAAATAAATAATATATAAATAAGTACAAATACATAAATATTTAATATCTGTTAACAGGGTAAATGGTCCGATGTGGACCCCTTTCAGCCATATCCTGGGCCAGACAAGCAAATATGTAAAGTCTTATTACGTGTACGTAGAATTGCATAAATCAGAGGTACATGTGCAACCACAATGTGGGTCTAAGTTTAGATACATGAAGGTTAAATAGCTTTTTTACAGCATGTAGCTTAGTGTAGCAGTCTGTTTTCAATACATGCACAGCTTAGCAAATATTAATGGAGCAGTGAATAGTTTACTGTGGTGGAAAACCATTAATAGTATTTAATCTTATGTACAGGAGTGTCTAAAACACTTGGACGGGTTCTCATTTTCAAGATGCTTTTGTAGGAATTTCTTGAATGAGATGATAAATATGTTGTGACAAGAGTTTGTTCCAGGAAGCAAGAGGAATTTTACTAAATGACATTGAAAAGAGGTCTTCATAATAATATTAGAGGCGAGTAGGAGGTGATGTCCTTCAAGGATGCATCTGCAGTCCTAACAAATGGGTTGTCCTGGCCTCAGGCAGCCCTTCGGTCGGCCGGATTCCAAAGTCTGGGTCTGGCCTCGGCTGATGTCGCACTTCACCCGACGTCATAGCTGCAGTTCAGCGGGTATAAAGGCATCAGCCGACGCCATTTTCCTCAGTCTTTTTTGCCGCGTGGCGCCCGAAGCAGAAGCTGTTCGCAAGTGCCTGTCGGTCAGAACCAGAGATTGCTACTTCAACCGAAGACTTCTAAAAAGCTAAGTGCCCCGTTGGGGACTCTTTCTTGCCTCAGCCAATGTCAGAAAAAGTGAATAACTGTTTAACTTGTGGGAAACAAATACCTCATAAAGATTTCCACTCTTACTGCCTACCTTGTTTAGGCCCAGACCACGACGTAGCAGCTTGTCTAGCCTGTGCTTCCTTCAACCGACGAACACTTAGACGTCGGTCGGAGTTTGCAGAGGAGTTTTTCGGCTCCGCTTTTGCTTATATCATGCCGTCGGAGACTCCGACTTCACATTTAGCTAAAAAGCGTAAGGAAAAGGACCGACACTCGCGGTCCGCGGTTTCGGCCGAAACCGCGGTTAAGCCAACCGCGAGTGTCTCGGTTTCGGCTGAAGCCGAGTCCGCGGTTCTTCCTTCGGCCAAAAACATGCCTCCTTCTACCGAGGCCTCTTCTAGCATGGCTGAATCTGCTACGGAAAATCCACCTGCCGTTACAGTTACTCAGGATTTATCAGATACTATCCCCTTAGATGTATCTACTCCTGCATGTGGAGCTGCTAGGCCCCCTGCATCCATGTCAATTAAGGCTTTTGCCAGGGCTAAAGCAGCCAAATCTTTTAAGGCCGTGCCTGCTAAAGCCCCCTCTCACAGGCCTAGCTCCAGTACTCAAATGCTTAGTCTAGCAGAGGATCTCATTTCTTTGATCAGGGGAACCCAGTCTCACCCTGACAGGGCCTCTCACCCACTTCCAGAGAAGAGGCTTAGAGCAGAGCCCCATGAGCCAGTTTCTTCAGATTATTCTTCTGATGATTCAGAAAATACTAATCCTCCTGAGGGCCCTTATTCTCCATATGAGGACTCTGATGCAGAGGATTCCTTACCTTCTGCCTCTCCTCCTGAGGAATTTTCTTTTGGGGAAACCCTGCATGCTATGAGGGAACAATTTCAATGTCAGGGCCAGGATTTTTCAGACTCTAGGAAAAGGCTTAGGACCTTTTAGAATTTACCACAGCATAGGCCTTTAGCTATTCCTCCAGTACTTACAGTTGTGGATGATGCATTTAATGATGCTTGTACTGCCCCTGACTCACTGCCTCCGGCCCCTGCTAAGCCCGACAGATACTACAGGGTTCCGGACACACATTATCATTTGTATAAGGCTCCTATTGCAGATCCTGAAACTATTTCACAGGGCCCCAAAGCTGTAGCAGCTGCCTCTGCCAAAAACCCCCTCCCCTCTGAAAGAGAATCTAGGGCATTGGAGAGATGGGGTAAAAAAGTTTATACTTCTGCTACTCTTTCGGCTAGGGCCTTAAACTGTCAATTCCACATGATTCAGTATCAGGAATTTCTGTTAGATCAGCTCACTAAAAAACTGTCCTCGCCTGAACCTTTAGACCGTAAGTCCCTTCAGGATTTGGTGCATAACACTCAGCAGGTCAGTAATCATTCCTTAAAATGCGGCTATGATGCACTGGAGGCTTCCTTTAGATCAGCTATGACTGGTACAGTGATCAGAAGGCATGCATGGTTAAAAGAGCAATCCTTAACAGACCATGTAAAGTCAAAGCTACTAGATGCTCCCATGGAAAAGCACAGTTTGTTTGGTTCCCCTGCACAGCAAGTGTTGAAGAAGGTGGAAGAAAAAGCTAAATCTGTCCAGACAGTCAAGGATTTCTTACAGGTCCAGCCTCCGAGGTTTAGTAGGAACTGGCCTTCCAAGAATTGGTTTTTTCCAGACACCTCCAGAGCACAGAGAGGCAGAAATAGACTCCCTAGAGGCAGAGGTCAATCCAGAGGTGCCTATAGGGGACGTCAGTGGCAGCCTAACAGCCAGATTACTACTGCCACAGATCCAGCCACTACCACTTCCACAGGACAATCACAGTGACTTGGCTCTGAAACCGCCTACCAGGGAACAACTGGGAGCACCCTTAGGTGGAAAATTAGCCTTATTTTCAGTAAATTGGCATTACATTACAGGAGACAAATGGATTTTACAGATAATAGACAAAGGCTACAGGTTTCACTTCCATACTCTTCCAAGGAAGAGAGGAATGCCAAACCTACCTCCAAACCAAAGGACAAACGCTCTACAGCAAATAGACCACTTACTAAGGATGAGAGCTATAGAAAAGGTACCGGCTATGGAACAAGGACAAGGATTTTATTCCAGACTTTTCCTAGTACCAAGAAAGGAAAACCAATGGAGACCTATCCTCGACCTGTCCGCTCTAAACACATATCTCATTGTTCCAAAATTCAAAATGCTGACCCTACAGCAACTTCTTCCCATGCTGGGCAAGGAGTCTTGGCTGGTGACTCTGGATCTCAAGGAGGCATACCTGCACGTCCCCATACGACCAAATTGCAGAAGATACCTCAGATTTCTTGCAGGATCAGAGCATTATCAATTCTCAGCATTGCCTTTTGGCTTATCTACTGCACCCAGAGTATTCACGAAATGCCTGGCATCAGTAATTGCTCATTGCAGGCTTCAGGGAATTCAAATTTACCCATACCTGGACGACTGCCTGATACAAGCGGACAACAAAGACAAATTAACAAAAGATTTGAAAAAGGTTATTCACCTGCTGCAAGCCCTGGGATACACAGTCAACACAAAAAAGTCAAGGCTGATACCATCCCAAAGGATAACCTTCCTGGGTGCAGAACTGGACACATCAAACCAGATGGCATTCCTCACAGCAGAAAAACAGAAGCAGCTACCACTCTATTTCATGGCATTAACAACGCAGAACCAGCTTACAGCAAGGAAAATCCTGCAAGCCCTGGGTTACATGGCATCCTGCATAATATTAATTCCACATGCCCGACTACATATGAGGAAGTTGCAATGGTACCTGAGGAATTGATGGTCTCAGCACAAACACAGTCTAGAAACCCAAATTCCAATGATTCCATGCCTGAAGCAAGAATTCCAGTGGTGGGCCCAGGCCTGTCAATTGAACAAAGGACTGCCCTTCCACAGGCCTCACCCAAGCCAGACTATCACCACGGACGCCTCAGACCTCGGTTGGGGGGCACACATGGTGGACAAGTGCATACAAGGCTTATGGACTCAAGACCAGATGAACCTACACATAAATCAAAAAGAGATGCTGGCAGTAAAACAGGCAATTCAGACATTCAGACCATTTCTTCAACAGGGTCATTTGCTGATGAGGACGGACAACACCACAGTTATGTGGTATATCAACAAACAGGGAGGCACACATTCATATCCTCTTTGCCGGATGGCAATGGACCTCTGGAATGTGGCCCTGAGCCTCAACATTCAACTCCAAGCCATATTTGTGCCAGGAAAAGAAAATATACTAGCAGACATCTTAAGCAGAACCACCACGGATGCCCACGAATGGATGCTGCATCCAGACATATTCAAAACCATCACAAGGAAATGGGGACTGCCAGAGATAGATCTGTTCGCATCCCCACACAACCACCAATTGAAAAAATTCTGCACAAGGACATACCACCCACTTGCTTGGAAGGTGGACTCCCTATCCTTCAGTTGGGAAAACCTGACAGCATATGCATTCCCACCTCTTCCTTTGATGCACAAAGTGCTACTGAAGATCAAAGAAGATCACCCAAGGATCATACTGATAGCTCCAGACTGGCCGAGGCAGCATTGGTACCCGCTTCTGAGGAGTATGTCTCAGGCACACGCATGGCCTCTACCTCTAGTTCCTTTGCTGCTAACACAGAACAACTTCAAGATCCTGCATCCAAACTTAAAAACACTGCAGCTAGCTGCTTGGAACATTGCATAAAGGAAAATAACCCAGAATTATCTCAAAGGGTTAAAGACATTATCTTGGAGGCTCGTAGACCCTCAACAAGGAAAACTTATTCAGCAAAATGGAAAAGATATCTCATTTGGAGTGCAACAAAAGGAGTAGATGCATCATTGGCAAACATAGCTAACATCCTGGAATACTTAGCAGAGCTTTTCCACAATGGTCTGTCTTACTCCTCCATTAAGATTCATGCATCAGCAATTTCAGCAGAATACAACATGGATCCTCCAGTCTTTTCTCAACCTCTACTCAGACAGTTTCTGAGAGGTATTAAAAATGTAAAGCCACCAAGGAAACCACCATTGCCTACATGGGACTTGAACTTTGTGTTAGAAAAGTTGACTCTTCCCCCTTTTGAACCAGCAGCAACAGCAGAATTACAGTACTGATCTTGGAAAACTGCATTCCTGCTTGCAATCACTTCAGCTAGAAGGGTTTCTGAATTACAGGCATTAATGGCAGTATAGCCCTTCCTTATTTTCCACCAGGATAGAGTGTCCATGAGAACTAATCCTACCTTTATGCCGAAGGTGGTCTCCAGGGTATCATTAAACCAAGCAATACACCTACCAACATTCTTCCCCAACCCGCAGAACAGGGGGGAAAGATTGCTGCATACCTTGGATGTACACAGACAATTGCGCTACTACCTGGACAGAACCAAGAACAATAGAAAGACTGACCAGCTTCTGGTAGCATATGCAACAGGAATGGAAGGAAAAGCAATTTCAAAACAAACAATCTCGAAATGGATAGGGAATTGCATTAGATTTTGTTAGTCTTTTCATGGAAAGGCAACTCCAGAAAACATCAGACCTCACTCCACAAGGGCTACAGCCACTACTACAGCTTTCTTACGAGGAATGGCTACCAAAGACATTTTAGAGGCTGCTACTTGGAGCTCCGTGCATACATTTGCCAAGCATTATAATCTACCTTTATACTCCAGATCCCGAGCAGGTTTTGCCACTGCTGTTTTGCAAGGGATCTTAACTACACCATAAACTCTTAGTGCCTCCTTAGTGCCTCCTCCCCTAGTTTGGCTATGATATTCTACCCATTTGTTAGGACTGCAGATGCATCCTTGAAGGACATAGTACAGTTTTGTACCTACCATAAATGTAGATGTCCGAGAGGTATGCATCTGCAGTCAAGATTACCCACCCTCCTTCCCCTCTGTGGTACTCCTAGGGTATTTGCCCATCTTGTAGCTAGCTGGGGGAATCTATTATGGTGTATTTGTTTGTATATATGTATATACATGTTTATTTCTATTTGCTCTCTATTGTTTGGAAACATTTGCATTTATCCAAATTTAGCCTTCCTAGAGGGCACCTGGCATCTGGGGCAAGAAACACTGAGGAAAATGGTGTCGGCTGATGCCTTCATACCCGCTGAACTGCAGCTATGACGTCGGGTGAAGTGCGACATCAGCCGAGGCCAGACCCAGACTTTGGAATCCGGCCGACCGAAGGGCTGCCTGAGGCCAGGACAACCCATTTGTTAGGACTGCAGATGCATACCTCTCGGACATCTACATTTATGGTAGGTACAAAACTGTACTTTTCTGATTCTCTGTTGGTTGAAGTGGGATAACACCTGAGGTGCAGCAATTTAAAAATAGGGGTATTCTTTTGCTAAATCCTGCTAAAACCAAATTAATGGTTTCACACCTAAAAATGTATGTTTACCATCCTCCTTTCACATCTACTCATGCAGTAACTCCAGCATAGATACTCTGTATGCCAAACAAAGTTGCTGTGCAAACTAACTGATGAAAAACGTCCATCTCAAGTTATCAAAACACACATGAAACAAGTCTTTCTATAGAAGTAGATGGTCAGTAGCCAGACTCTGTCCACTTTCAACTCTGCTGTATGTTTCACCGGTTCTTACTGACTTGAATAAGACAGAAAAGCTAAAATTAGAAGCATACCTCTCAAGTGTACCTCATTACAAGGAATGTTCCTCATTTGAGGTCCTGAAACATTCATGTTCCTCAACGTTCCACATTGAAAGTATTTGTCAACCATTCAGTGTTAGGTACTTTTTTAACTAATATCCATGATAAAGGGCAGAATCATATTAATTAATTAAGATAAGTTTTTATAAGTAAAAATAGCACATTTTAACCATCTTATGAGCTTCCTAGGTGAAGTTGTTAGTAAGCTGTTAAGTGTCCCACATTTTGCCCATTTGTCACACATTAAAAGAGGGTAGTATTCCCACATTAAAAGAGGGTAGTATTCCTCATTTTGGAGATGGAGGGTTAAGAGCTATGATTAGAAGTGTGTTACAGTAAAATAGCCAAATTCGCTAGAAACACCGTACAGAGGACGTATCACTGGACTGCACTAAGAATTTTGCTAAGTAGAATGAAACCCATTACCTAACATTTTCCCAAGTAATCACTGCGCATAAGCTTATCTACATACTACAAAAATGCTCAGCGCTCCAAAATACACTCCATTTCTACACTATCAGAGACTTGAAATCAACTAACAAATCCCTCTTGTCACCAAATCCTACAGTGCTGTAAGTGACACTGTCTACTCAAATTACAGCTCCAAAATCTGGAATGCTATTCCACATCCAATCAATGAAATACCTAAACTACCTGTATTCAAAGCACAAGCCAGGGAACACCTAAACAGTAACTGGCTATGCTTCTGCTCCAGATCAGGTTATGTCCCTCCTGATGTTCTTTGTGTTTCACTGTTGCAGTCATTACATTTGGATAATCCTACTGGCAGGTTGTCCTCAGCCGGCCTGAATTCCAAAGTCTTGGGTCCTGCGTGAGCCACTGTCGCCCCTTCCCTGATGTCAGGTCATCAGGTGTATAAAAGAAGCAGCCGACGCCATTTTCTTTAGTCTTTCTTGCCGCACGGTGCCCGAAGCAGAAGCAAGTTCGCAAGTGCCGGTCGGCCGACTCCTGAGATTTTCGTGTTCTAGTTTCAGATCCGAAGTCTTCTATAAAGCTAAGTACCCTGTTGGAGAAACTTTTTTCTTGCTCCAGACCGATGTCAGAAAAAGTTAGTAATTGTATTTCTTGTGGGAAGCAAATACCTCAAAAGGATTTTCATTCTTACTGTATTCCTTGCCTAGGCCCTGATCATAACGTTTCTGGTTGTCGGTTTTGTGCTAGATTTAACCAACGTAGTATTAAGCGCCGGTATGATTTTGCTTTAAACTAATTTGGACGCCGGTTTAATTATCCAGAAATGTCATCGGATAGCCATCTGAGTATCGGAGTTCACAAAAAACGCAAAGAAAAGGAAAGAGACAGCCGAGGCGCAAAAACGACGACTAAGCTAATCCTAAGCCAGTCGCCGGTCCTCAGTGAGGTGCTTTCACAGCCCCTGACGCCCGCTACTTTAGAGTCGCAGGCCGCTACCGACTCCCACGTGGAGTCGGCCATGCTGCTGGAAACTCAAGGTATTAGAGCCTCGGATATTATCCCTTCAGATGGGTCCAGAGCTGCTGAGCAGGCACCAGCTTCTGAGGGTGTATTCAGACCTAAACATGTATACATTAAAACGACTTCAGCTTCAAAGGCAAAGACTAAAGCACCTTCCAAAGCAAAGAAACAAACTCAAGAGCCACGTGGTCAGGCCTCTATGCCAAAAAAACAGATGCTCAAAATGGCCGAAGACTTGATTACCTTGATCAGGGTTTTCCATCCCCCTCCTGAAAAGAGGCCTAGGCAAGAGACTGACTGTGAATCTTCATATCAGGTTTCCATTTCTTCTGATTCCTCTTCTGATCAGGAATATTCTCTTCCCCCCTATGAGGATTCTGATGCTGAAGACTCTATTCCGTCAGCTTCTCCTCCAGAGGACTAGGACTATTCTTTTGGGGAAACCTTACATACCATGAGGGAGCATTTCCATTGGGAGAGCCAGGATTTTTCAGAATCTAAAAAGAGGTTCAGGGATTTCCTGTTACTACCTCAACACAAGCCACTAGCCATCCCACCTGTGTTAGATATTGTAGATGATGTGTTTTCGGAGTCTAGTCTTACCCCTGACTCCTTACCTCCAGCTCCTGTTAAGCCTGACAGGTATTACAGGGTTCCTGACTCTCATAAATTCCTTTTTAAAAACCCTGTTGCAGACCCAGAAACTATTTCTCAGGGTCCCAAAGGAGTTAAGGCTTCTGCTGCCAAAAACCCTACCCCCTCTGACAGAGATTCTAGGGCACTGGATAGATGGGGAAAAAAGGTTTACACATCTGCTACCTTGGCTATAAGGGCCTTAAACTGTCAGTTTCATATGCTCAAATATCTGCAACATGTCATGGCATTGCTTAAACAAAAAATGTTGTTAAACTCTAAATGTGCAGAAAACAAGGAAGTGCAGGATTTATTGCATGCAGCTGAACAAGTTGGAAAGCATATTTTGCGATATGGTTTTGATTCTTTAGAGTCCTCCGGCAGGGCCGCAGTTACAGGTTTTGTAATTAGGAGACATGCATGGTTAAAGGAACAAAATCTGCCTGATCACGTTAAAGTTAAATTATTAGATGCACCTTTACAGCATGATACTTTGGTGTTAAGGCAGAAGAGGTGTTAAAGAAAATGGAGGGCAAAGCTAAATCTATGCAAACGGTCAAAGATTTTTTACAAGTACAGCCACCTAGGTTTAGTAGACACTGGCCAACAAAGAATTGGTCCTTTCCTGTGTCAGACCTCAAAGGGGCAGAACCAGATGCCCTAGAGGCAGATCCCAGGCGCAAGGTTCATACTGCTCGAAACAATGGGGGGCTTCTGCCTCCAAAGTTGGAGAAGACAAATCACAACCATACAAGGAACAGTCCCAATGACTTCCCCCTGCCTGCACCAAGCACTTATCTCCTGGCAGCACCCTTAGGGGGAAAATTAATACTTTTTTTCTCAAAATTGGCACATTATAGCCCAGGACAAGTGAGTCCTAAATATTGTCACACTGCTACAAGTTACATTTCCATACCCTGCCAAAGGCAAACGGCTGGCCAGATCTGCTAAAAAATCAATGGGCAGAGGCACAAAAACAAGTCTCATCCCTCATGGACATGGGAGCCATTCAGCAAGTACCAGAGCAAGAGCAGGGACAAGGATTTTACTCTACTGTTCTTGGTACCCAGAAAGGACAAGGCCTGGAGACCAATACTGGACCTATCTATTCTAAACACATACCTGGATATACCAAAATTCAAAATGTTGACTTTGCAGCAGCTTCTGCCCATGCTGGGCAAGAACGCTTGGCTTGTGACTTTAGACCTAAAAGAGGCATACCTGCATGTCCCAATCAGACAAATATGCAGAAGATACCTCAGATTCAAGGCTGGCTCAATGCATTACCAGTTCTGTGCACTGCCCTTTGGCTTATCTACTGCTCCCAGGGTCTTTACAAAGTGCCTGGCACCAGTAATTGCATTCTGCAGACAAAGAGGAATACAAATATATCCTTACTTGGACGACTGTCTAACTCGAGCAGAGAGCAAGGACATTCTTCTACAGCATCTGGTGTTTGTGAAAAGACTTCTAACATGCCTAGGGTACACAGTCAAGGAAAAGAAATCAAAACTAGTACCCTCTCAAGAGATAATATTCCTGGGTGCAAGCTTAAATACAATTGCCCAGATGGCTTATCTCACACCAGACAAACAAAGGCAACTGACTACCTATTTCAAAATGTTGGCAACAAAGGCCCAGTTATCTGCAAGAAACATTTTGCAGATTTTGGGCTTCATGGCATCCTGCATTCTGCTAATTCCAAATGCCAGACTGCATGAGAGAACTTCAATGATACCTAAAAAGTGTTTGGACTCAACATTGCCACAGCCTGGAGACTGATTACTCTCATTCCCTGCCTGCAACAGGACTTTCGATGGTGGGCAAAGTCTTGTCACCAAAACAAGGGACAGCCATTCACATTGCCCCCAGCCAGGCAAACACTAACAACGGATGCATCAGATTATGCCTGGGGGGCCCACATGGCAGGAAGATGCATTCAGGGCACATGGACCTCAAACCAAATGCATCTACATATCAATCAAAAAGAGATGCTAGCAGTTCAAAATGCCCTGACAGCCTTCAAGGACCTATTGCATCCAGGACAACTACTGATAAAGACTGACAACACCATGGTCATGTGGTGTATAAACAAACAAGGAGGCACACATTCTTACCCTCTTTGCAGACTAACACAGTGAAACACAGCATTGACTTACCAAGTACATCTGCAGGCACAATTCCTGCCAGGAAGGAAAAATACCCTGGAAGATGAACTAAGCAGAAACCTCATGGATCCCCACGAGTGGCACTTGGATCCATAAGTCTTCAGCATGATAACAAGGAAATGGGGATTCCCGTACATAGATCTATTTGCCTCGTCTCACAACTACCAACTAAAAAGATTCTGCACAAGGACTTATCACAGACAAGCATGGAAAGTGGATGCCCTATCTTTCAGCTGGAAAAACCTATCAGTGTATGCCTTTCCTCCACTGCCTCTCCTCCCCAAGGTACTCCTAAAGGTCAGACAGGAGAAGCCAAAGATGATACTGATTGCCCCAGACTGGCCCCACCAGTACTGGTATCCAATCCTAAGGAGCTTGTCTCAATGCCCAGCTTGGACCTTACCTCGGATACCTCTACTGTCCCAGCAAAACAGTCAGATCCTGCACAGCCAACTCAGAACTTTAAACCTGACAGCATGGAGAATAATGTAGTCATACAAAACACACCTCTCAGTAAAGCTGTGGTGGATGTCATTTTGGAAGCCAGAAGGCCTAGTACTAGAAAATCTTATGCTGGAAAATGGAAGAGATTCTGTGCTTGGAACCAGGCACAAGGAACTGATGCAGCTGTCCCAAATATTCCTCAGATTTTGCAATACTTAACTGAGATGCTGGACAAAGGCCTATCTTTTTCATCAATTAAAATCCATGCCTCTGCCATTTCGGCTCATTACAATACAGAGCCACCACTCTTTTCTCATCCTTTATTAAGGCAGTACCTCAGAGGAGCTAAAAACTTAAGGCCTCCGAGAAGAACGCCAATACCTGCATGGGACCTCAATTATGTCTTGGAAAAACTCACCCTGCCTCCTTTTGAGCCAGCTGCTACTGCGGATATAACGTTCTTATCTTGGAAAACAGCTCTGCTCCTAGCAATAACTTCTGCAAGACGAGTTTCAGAGCTACAGGCACTCATGGCTGTGGAACCTTTTATCATTTTTTATCTGGACAGGGTCTCCCTGAGGATAAAACCAACATTTATGCCTAAGGTGGTGTCCAGTGTGGCTCTCAACCAAAACTATTCACCTGCCAACCTTTCAAACACACCTGCAGAACAAGGGGGAGAGAATTCTGCATTCTTTGGATGTACACAGACCGCTTAGATTCTACTTGGACAGAACCAAAGTTTTCAGAAAGACAGAGCGATTACTAGTGACTTATGTTGCAGGATCACAAGGAAAGACTATCTCAAAGCAGACTATTTCAAAGTGGATAGGCCACTGCATTCGTTTCTGCTATGTACACCATGGCAAGCCAGTACCTAAGGGCATTAGGCCACACTCAACCAGAGCTGCAGCCACTTCAGCAGCCTTTCTCAGGGGAGTACCTACCAAGGACATTTCAGAGGCTGCTACTTGGAGTTCAGTGCACACCTTTACCAAGCACTATCATCTGCCATTCTACCCTAAATCCAGGGCTGCAGATGTCCTTCAAGGATGCATCTGCAGTCATAACATATGGGTTGTCCTGCCTCAGGCAGCCCTTCAGTCGGACGGATTCCAAAGTCTGGGTCTGGCCTCGGCTGATGTCGCACTTTCCTCTACGTCAGAGCGTCTGGGGTATAAAAGCATCAGCTGACGCCATTTTCCTCTGTTTTTCTTGCCGCGTGGTGCCCGAAGCAGAAGCAGTTCGCAAGTGCCGGTCGGCCAGCTCCTGTGATTCAGCTACCGAAGACTTCGAAAAAGCTAAGTACCCCGTTGGGGACTCTTTCTTGCCTCAGCCGATGTCAGATAAAGTAAATAATTGTTTAACTTGTGGGAAACAAATACCTCATAAGGATTTCCACTCTTACTGCCTCCCTTGCTTAGGCCCAGACCACGACGTCTCGGCTTGCTCTGCCTGTGCTTCCTTCAACCGACGAACTCTCCGACGTTGGTCGGAGTTTGCAGAGGAATTTTTTGGGGCTAATTTTGCGTATAAGATGCTGTCGGAGACTCCGACTTCGCATGTGGTTAAAAAAAGGAAGGACAAGGACCGACCCTCGCGGCCCGCGGTTTCGGCTGAAACCACGTTCAGGCATACCGCGAGTGTCTCGGCTTCGGCTGAAACAGAGTCCTCGGTGCTTCCTACTACCGAACCCATTCTACCGACTACCTCGGCCCCGGAGGCTCCAGCCGAGTCCGTTATTGAATTACCTACGGAAACCGGTGTCCAGGACATGTCCGACACCATTCCTTTAGACAAGTCTACTCCTGCACGTGGTGCAGCCAGACCCCCTGCATCCATGTCCATTAAGGCCTTCTCTAGGGCTAAAGCTGCCAAACTTGCCAAAGCTTTGCCTCCCAAGACTACCTCTCAGAGGCCTTCTACTAGCACTCAGATTCTCAGCCTTGCAGAGGATCTTATCTCTTTAATTAGAGATTCTCAACCTCACCCGGACAGGGGCTCTCTTCCACCACCAGACAAAAGGCACAGGGTTGAGCCCTTTGACCCCCACTCTTCAGATGAGTCTACGGATGAATCTGTGTTGTCAGAGCACCAGCAGGAGGCCTATTCGGCCTACGAGGATTCTGATGCTGAAGAATCTATTCCTTCGGCCTCCCCTCCTGAAGAATTTTCTTTTGGTGAGACTGCACTCTATGAGAGAACATTTTCAATGGCAGGGCCAGGAATTTTCTGATTCTAGAAAGAGATTAAGGACCTTTCTACATTTACCTCAGCATAGGCCTTTAGCTATACCTCCTGTTTTGAATGTTATTGATGATGTGTACTCTGATGCTAGTACTGCCCCTGATTCTCTCCCTCCGGCTCCTGCCAAACCTGATAGGTACTACAGGGTCCCAGATTCTCATCTACACCTGTACAAGGCCCACTCTGCAGACCCAGAAACTATTTCCCAGGGCCCAAAAGGGGTTGCAGCTGCCACTGCTAAAAATCCTCTTCCTTCTGAAAAGGGGGTCTAGAGCTTTAGAGAGATGGGGAAAGAAAGTTTATACTTCTGCAACTCTTTCCATGAGGGCATTAAATTTTCAATTTCATATGATTCAGTACCAAGAGTACTTGTTAGATGAATTGTATAAGAAGCTTTCCTCCTCTGAACCCCTTGACCGTAAATCACTTCAGGATCTGGTACATAACTCACAGCAGGTTAGCAACCATTTTTTGCAGTGTGGTTATGATGCACTGGAAGCTTCATGTAGGTCAGCTATGACAGGGGCAGTTATACGAAGGCATGCCTGGTTGAAGGAACAATCTTTACCGGACCATGTTAAAGCTAAGCTCCTGGATGCTCCAATGGAAAAACAAAAATTATTTGGTTCCACGGCTCAGGGGGTCTTAAAGAAGTGTGAAGAAAAGGCAAAGATTCAGCAGAAATTGGCCTACTAAGAATTGGTCCTTTCCGGACTCAGACAGATCCCAGAGAGGCAGGAACAGGCGTGCCAGAGGTAGAGGGCAAGCCAGAGGCTCCTACAGAGGCCGTCAGTGGCAGCCCCCTAACCAGAGAGGTAGTGCAGGAACAACAACAACTACTGCTACACCAGGACAGACTCAATGACTTAATTTTGACTCCACTGACCAGGGCTCAATTAGAAGCACCATTGGGCGGAAAGCTTTCTTTATTTTCAAAAAAATTGGCATTACATTACAAGGGACTCATGGACGCTGCAAATAATAGACAAAGGATACAGGTTCCATTTCCACACATTGCCAAAAAGGAAAGGAATGCCAGACCTGCCACCAAATCAGAGGGCAGAGGCTTTGAAGCAAATCACCAAATTAATACAAATGAAAGCCATAGAAAAGGTACCTCTTTCAGAACAAGGCCAAGGATTTTATTCCAGATTATTCCTTGTTCCAAGAAAAGAAAATCAATGGAGGCCTATTCTCGACCTGTCCGCACTGAATACTTACTTCATTGTGCCAAAATTCAAGATGCTGACCCTACAGCAGCTTCTTCCCATGCTGGGCAAGGAGTTTTGGCTGGTGACTCTAGATCTCAAGGAGGCATACCTGCATGTCCCTATTCGACCAAGTTGCAGAAGACACCTCAGATTTCTTGCAGGATCAGAGCATTATCAATTCTCAGCATTGCCATTTGGCTTATCTACTGCGCCCAGAGTATTCACGAAATGCCTGGCATCAGTAATTGCACACTGCAGACTTCAGGGATTCAAATTTCCCCATATCTGGACGACTGCCTGATACAAGCGGACAACAAGGAAAATTTGTTAAAGGACTTGGACTATGCCATCCAACTATTACAGGCCTTGGGATACACAGTCAACATCCAAAAATCAAGACTTGTTCCATCCCAAAGAATAACCTTTTTGGGGGCAGATCTAGACACAACCACCCAAATGGCCTTTCTCACAGAAGAAAAACAAAAACAACTTCCAGATTACTTCAAGAATCTGACCAGACAAACTCAGCTGACTGCAAGGAAAATCCTGCAGGCCCTGGGTTACATGGCATCCTGCATAATTCTAATTCCACAAGCCAGGCTGCATATGAGAAAATTACAATGGTACCTAAGGAGTGTCTGGACTCAGCACAGTCACAGCTTAGAAACTTTGATTCCAATCATTCCTTGCCTTCAAAAGGAATTTCTGTGGTGGGCTCAAGCCTGCCAGTCCAACAGAGGGTTGCCTTTCAACAAACCAAAAGCAAACCAAACCATCACCACGGACGCTTCAGACCGAGGTTGGGGAGCACACATGGAGGACAAATGTATCCAAGGGCTATGGTCTCAAGGACAGCTACGCATGCACATAAACCAAAAGGAGATGCTGGCAGTGATGCACGCAATCGAGGCTTTCAAACCTTTCCTTCAACAGGGCCACCTGCTAATAAGGACAGACAACACCACAGTTATGTGGTACATAAACAAGCAAGGAGGCACACATTCCTACCCTCTATGCAGACTGGCTATGAATCTATGGGAACTTTGCTTGAAACTCAATATACAACTACAGTCCCAGTTCGTGCCAGGGAAGGACAATACTCTCGCAGACAGCTTAAGCAGAACTACCATGGATGCACACGAATGGATGCTGCACCCAGACATCTTCTTACTCGTAACACAAACATGGGGAAGGCCAGAGATAGATCTGTTCGCCTCACCCCACAATCATCAACTGAAAATTTTTTGCTCAAGGACATACCACCCACAAGCATGGAAGGTGGACTCTCTTTCTTTCAGCTGGAAAACTCGAAAGGTTTATGCTTTCTCACCACTCCCATTAATGTCCAAGGTTTTACTGAAGATCAGGGCAGAACAGCCAAGAGTGATTCTGATAGCTCCAGTCTGGCCAAGGCAGCACTGGTACCCACTGTTGAAGAGCTTGTCACAGACGAAACTGTGGCCTCTCCCCCTATGGCCACTTCTGACGCAGAACAATTTCAAGATCCTGCATCCCAACCTAAAAACCTTGCAGCTAACTTCCTGGAGAATACCATGACTCCTACTCAGAACAGCTTATCCCAGAGGGTAAAGGACATTATTATGGAAGCACGCCGTCCCTCCACAAGGAAGGCATACTCGGCAAAATGGAAAAGGTTTCTCATTTGGAACACAACAAAAGGCCTAGATGTGACAGTGATGAGCATGGCACATATACTGGAATACTTAGCAGAATTGTTCCACAATGGCCTGTCTTATTCTTCCATTAAGATGCATGCCTCAGCAATTTCAGCAGAATACAATGTAAATCCACCTGTCTTCTCACATCCTCTCTTAAGACAATTTCTCAGAAGAATCAAAAACATCAATCCTCCAAGGAAACCACCTTTACCAACTTGGGACCTTAACTTTGTGCTGGAGAAACTAACACTTCCTCCCTTCGAACCAGCAGCATTGGTGGATCTACAGTTTCTGTCTTGGAAAACTGCATTCCTTCTGGCCATAACTTCAGCAAGAAGAGTATCTGAGTTACAAGCTTTAATGGCAGTGCAGCCATTTCTTATTTTTCATCAAGACAGAGTTTCATTAAGAACCAATCCTACTTTTATGCCAAAGGTGGTATCTAGGGTATCCTTGAACCAAGCAATTCACTTGCCTACATTCTTCCCAAATCCACAAAATAAAGGGGAGAAACTTCTACACACTCTGGATATACACAGACAAATTACGCTACTATTTGGACAGAACTAAAAGTTACAGAAAGACTGACCAACTGTTTGTAGCATATGCTGCTGGGACACAAGGAAAAGCAATTTCCAAACAGTCAGTTTCAAAATGGATAGGAAATTGCATTCGCTTTTGCTGCTCCTTTCATGGAAAGACTGTTCCTGTGAATATTAGACCTCATTCCACGAGAGCCACAGCCACCACTACAGCCTTCCTAAGAGGGGTGGCTACCAAGGACATTTTAGAAGCTGCTACATGGAGCTCCGTGCATACATTTGCCAAGCATTACAATTTACCTTTATACTCCAGATCCAGAGCAGGTTTTGCTACAGCAGTCCTGCAGGGTATCTTAACTACACCATCATTTTCTTAGTACCTCCACCCTCAGATTGGCTATGGTATTCTACCCATATGTTATGACTGCATATGCATCCTTGAAGGACATAGTACAGTTTTGTACCTACCATAAATGTAGATGTCCGATAGTTATGCATCTGCAGTCAGGTTTACCCTCCCTCCTTCCCCTCTGTGGTATTCTTAGGGTGCTTACCCCTCCATTAGCTAGCTGGGGGAATCTGCTATGGTGTATTTGTTTTGTATATTTTTATATATGTATATATTTTTGCATTATGTTTGGAATTTTTTGGCTTTTTTATCCAAATTTAGCCTTCATAGAGGGACCTGGCATCTGGGGCAAGAAAAACTGAGGAAAATGGTGTTGGCTGATGCTTTTATACCCCAGACGCTCTGACGTCGGGGAAAGTGCGACATCAGCCGAGGCCAGACCCAGACTTTGGAATCCAGCCGACCGTAGGGCTGCCTGAGGCAGGACAACCCATATGATGCCCTTCAAGGATGCATCTGCAGTCCTAACATATGGGTTGTCCTGCCTCAGGCAGCCCTTCGGTCGGCCGGATTCCAAAGTCTGGGTCTGGCCTCGGCTGATGTCGCACTTCACCCGACGTCATAGCTGCTGTGGTATAAAGGCGTCAGCCGACGCCATTTTCCCCAGTCTTTCTTGCCACACGATGCCCGAAGCAGAAGCTGTTCGCAAGTGCCGGTCGGTCAGATCCAGAGATTTCTACTACCGAAGACTTCTAAAAAGCTAAGTACCCCGTTGGGGACTCTTTCTTGCCTCAGCCGATGTCAGACAAAGTAAATAATTGTTTAACTTGTGGGAAACAAATACCTCATAAGGATTTCCACTCTTACTGCCTACCTTGCTTAGGCCCAGACCACAACGTATCAGCTTGTCTAGCCTGTGCTTCCTTCAACCGACGGACGCTTAGACGTCGGTCGGAGTTTGCAGAGGAGTTTTTTGGTCCCGCTTTTGCATACAAAATGCCGTTGGAGACTCCGACTACACAATTAGCTAAAAAGCGCAAGGAAAAGGACCGACACTCGTGGTCCGTGGTTTCAGCTGAAACCACGGTTAGGCCAACCGCGAGTGTCTCGGTTTTGGCTGAAACCGAGTTCTCGGTTCTTCCTTCGGCCGAAAGCAGGCCTCCGATAGCCGAGGCTTCACAGAGCATGGTTGAATCGGCTACTGAAATTGCCCCTACAGAAGCAAGCACCCAGGATTTGTCAGATACTATTCCTTTAGACATATCTACCCCTGCACGTGGGGCTGCTAGACCCCCTGCATCTATGTCTATCAAGGCTTTTTCCAGGGCTAAAGCAGCTAAATCTTCCAAGGCCTTACCTGCTAAAACTCCCTCACACAGGCCTACCTCTAGTTCTCAAGTGCTCATCCTGGCTGAGGATCTCATTTCTTTGATCAGGGGATCCCAACCTCACCCAGACAGGGCCTCTCAATCCCCTCCAGATAAGAGGCCTAGGACTGAACCCCCGGAACCTGTTTCTACAGACTATTCCTTGGATGACTCATATCTCAGACCCTCAGGAAGGCCCATATTCTCCTTATGAGGATTCTGATGCAGAAGACTCCATTCCTTCTGCCTCTCCTCCTGAAGAATTTTCTTTTGGGGAAACCTTACATGCTATGAGGGAACACTTTCAATGGCAGGGCCAGGATTTTTCAGATTCTAGGAAAAGGCTAAGGACTTTTTTACACTTACCACAGCATAGGCCTTTAGCCATTCCTCCAGTACTAACAGTTGTTGATGATGCATATAATGATGCCTGTACTGCCCCTGATTCTCTTCCTCCGGCCCCTGCCAAGCCTGACAGATATTACAGGGTCCCGGACATGCACTACCATTTGTATAAGGCTCCTGTTGCAGATCCTGAAACCATTTCACAGGGCCCTAAAGCTGTGGCAACTGCTTTTGCCAAAAATCCTCTCCCCTCTGAAAGGGAATCTAGAGCATTAGAGAGATGGGGTAAAAAGGTTTATACTTCTGCTACTCTTTCGGCCAGGGCCTTAAACTGTCAATTTCACATGATTCAGTACCAGGAATTTTTGTTAGACCAGCTAAATAAAAAATTGTCCTCTCCTGAACCTATAGACCGCAAGTCCCTTCAGGATTTGGTACATAACTCTCAGCAGGTCAGTAACCATTTCTTAAAATGTGGCTATGATGCACTGGAGGCTTCCTTTAGATCAGCTATGACTGGAACAGTGATTCGAAGGCATGCCTGGTTAAAAGAACAATCCTTACCAGACCATGTTAAGTCAAAACTCCTAGATGCTCCTATGGAGAAACAAAGTTTGTTTTGCTCCCCTGCACAGGAGGTTCTAAAGAAGGTGGAGGAAAAAGCAAAATCTGTCCAAACAATCAAGGATTTCTTACAGGTCCAACCTCCGAGGTTTAGCAGAAATTGGCCTTCGAAGAATTGGTCCTCTCCAGACACCTCCAGAGCACAGAGAGGCAGAAAGAGACGCCCAAGAGGCAGAGGTGAATCCAGGGGTGCCTACAGGGGACGTCAGTGGCAACCTACCAACCAGGGAAGTACTGCCACAGATTCAACTACAACCACTTCCACAGGGCAGACACAATGACTTGGCTCTGATTCCGACTACCAGGGAACAACTGGAAGCACCCTTGGGCGGAAAACTAGCTTTATTTTCCAACAACTGGCATTACATTACAGGAGACAAATGGACTTTACAAACAATAGACAAAGGCTACAGGTTTCACTTCCACACTCTACCAAAAAAGAGAGGAATGCCAAACCTACCACCAAGCCAAAAAACAGACGCTCTAAGACAAATCAACAACTTACTAAGGATGAGAGCTATAGAAAAGGTACCGCCTATGGAACAAGGCCAAGGATTTTACTCCAGGCTTTTCCTTGTACCAAGAAAAGAAAATCAATGGAGACCTATTCTCGACCTGTCTGCTCTGAACACATACCTCAATTGTTCCAAAATTCAAAATGCTGACCCTCCAGCAACTTCTTCCCATGCTGGGCAAGGAGTCTTGGCTGGTGACTCTAGATCTCAAGGAGGCATACCTGCACGTCCCTATACGACCAGAATGCAGAAGACACCTCAGATTTCTTGCAGGATCAGAGCATTATCAATTCTCAGCATTGCCCTTTGGCTTATCTACTGCGCCCAGAGTATTCACGAAATGCCTGGCATCAGTAATTGCTCATTGCAGGCTTCAGGGAATTCAAATTTACCCATACCTGGATGACTGCCTAATACAAGCGGACAACAAGGCAAAATTAACAAAATATTTGGAAAAGGTCATACAACTGTTGCAAGCCTTGGGATACGCAGTCAACATGCAAAAATCAAGACTAGTACCATCCCAAAGGATAACATTCTTGGGTGCAGAACTGGATACATCAACTCAGATGGCTTTTCTCACAGAAGAAAAACAAAAGCAACTACCAGTATATTTCATGACATTAACAACACAAACTCAGCTTACTGCAAGGAAAGTCCTGCAAGCCCTGGGTTACATGGCATCCTGCATAATATTGATTCCGCATGCCAGGCTGCATATGAGAAAGTTGCAATGGTACCTAAGGAATGTATGGTCTCAACACAAGCACAGTCTAGAAGCCCAGATTCCAATAATTCCATGCCTGAAGCAAGAATTCCAGTGGTGGGCTCAGGCCTGTCAGTTGAACAGAGGACTGCCTTTCCACAAACCTCATCCAATCCAGACCATCACCACGGACGCCTCAGACCTAGGCTGGGGGGCACACATGGTGGACAAGTGCATACAAGGCCTATGGACCCAAGACCAGCTGAATCTACACATAAATCTAAAAGAGATGCTGGCAGTGAAACATGCAATCCAGGCATTTCGACCATTCCTTCAACAAGGTCAACTGCTGATAAGGACGGACAATACCACAGTCATGTGGTACATCAACAAACAGGGAGGTACACACTCATATCCTCTATGCCGGATGGCAATGGACCTGTGGAATGTGGCCCTGAATCTCAACATTCAACTTCAGGCCAGATTTGTACCAGGAAAAGAAAATTCACTAGCAGACACCTTAAGCAGAACTACCACGGATGCTCATGAATGGATGCTGCATCCAGATATCTTCAAAACCATAACAAAGAAATGGGGACTACCAGAGATAGACCTGTTCGCCTCCCCACACAACCACCAATTGAAGAAATTCTGCACAAGAGCTACCACCCACTTGCTTGGAGGGTGGACTCCCTCTCCTTCAGCTGGAAAAACCTGACAGCATATGCATTCCCACCTCTTCCTTTGGTGTACAAAGTCCTACTGAAGATCAAAGAGGATCAGCCAAGGGTAATCCTGATAGCTCCAGACTGGCCGAGGCAACATTGGTACCCGCTACTGAGAAGCATGTCTTGGACACACGCATGGCCTCTACCTCTATGTCCCTTACTTCTAACACAGAACAACTACAAGGTCCTACATCCAAACTTGAAAACACTGCAGCTAGCTGCTTGGAATATTGCATAAAACAAAATAACCCAGATTTATCTCAGAGGGTTAAGGGCATTATCCTGGAGGCTCACAGACCCTCCACAAGGAAAACTTATTCAGCCAAATGGAAAAGATACCTCATTTGGAGTGCAGCAAAGGGAGAAAATGTCTCATTGGCAAACATAGCACACATCCTGGAATACTTAGCAGAACTGTTCCACAATGGCCTGTCCTACTCCTCCATTAAGATTCATGCATCAGCAATCTCAGCAGAATACAACATGGATCCTCCTGTCTTCTCTCATCCTCTACTCAGACAGTTCTTGAGAGGAATCAAAAACGTAAAGCCTCCAAGGAAACCACCTTTACCTACATGGGATCTCAACTTTGTGCTGGAAAAGTTGACACTTCCCCCTTTTGAACCAGCAGCAACAGCAGATTTACAGTTCTTGTCTTGGAAAACTGCTTTCCTGCTAGCAATCACTTCAGCAAGAAGGGTATCTGAATTACAGGCATTAATGGCAGTACAGCCCTTCCTTATCTTCTGTCAGGATAGAGCGTCTCTGAGAACCAACCCTACCTTTATGCCAAAAGTGGTCTCCAGAGTATCATTGAACCAAGCGATTCATTTACCTACATTCTTCCCCAACCCACAGAACAGGGGGGAAAGACTGCTACATACCTTGGATGTGCACAGACAATTACGCTACTATCTGGACAGAACTAAGACCAACAGAAAAACTGACCAACTTCTGGTAGCATATGAAACAGGAATGCAAGGAAAAGCAATTTCAAAACAGACAATCTCAAAATGGATAGGAAATTGCATCCGATTTTGCTACTCTTTTCATGGAAAGACAACTCCTGAAAATATCAGACCTCATTCCACAAGAGCTACAGCCACCACTACAGCTTTCCTACGAGGAGTGGCTACCAAAGACATTTTAGAAGCTGCTACTTGGAGCTCCGTGCATACATTTGCCAAGCATTATAACCTCCCTTTATACTCCAGATCCCGAGCAGGTTTTGCAACTGCTGTGTTGCAAGGGATCTTGACTACACCATCTTTATCTTAGTGCCTCCTCCCCCAGTTTGGCTATGGTATTCTACCCATATGTCAGGACTGCAGATGCATCCTTGAAGGACATAGTACAGTTTTGTACCTACCATAAATGTAGATGTCCGATAGGTATGCATCTGCAGTCAGGATTACCCACCCTCCTTCCCCTCTGTGGTATTCCTAGGGTATCTGTCCCTCTTTTAGCTAGCTGGGGGAAATTATTATGGTGTATTTGTTTTGTATATATGTATATATATATATATGTATAATTTTTGCTCTCTACTGTTTGGAATTATTTGCATTTATCCAAATTTAGCCTTCCTAGAGGGCACCTGGCATCTGGGGCAAGAAACACTGAGGAAAATGGCGTCGGCTGATGCCTTTATACCACAGCAGCTATGACGTCGAGTGAAGTGCGACATCAGCCGAGGCCAGACCCAGACTTTGGAATCCGGCCGACCGAAGGACTGCCTGAGGCAGGACAACCCATATGTTAGGACTGCAGATGCATACCTATCGGACATCTACATTTATGGTAGGTACAAAACTTTACTTTATGACTGCAGATGCATACCTATCGGACATCTACATTTATGGTAGGTACAAAACTGTACTTTCTGCAGGGCCTCATAGCCGCTCCTAATGCTGTCTAGCTCCAGCTCCAGCCTCCCAAACTTAGCTTTGGGACTCTACCCAAATGTAATGACTGCAACAGTGAAACACGAAGAACAAAGTACAGTTGTGTTCACTTACCATAAATGTAGATGTACGAGTGTATTCACTTTTGCAGTCCAGGTTACCCACCCGCCATCCCCCTTTCTTCTGATGGAACCTTTCTTTCCTTCTCTGATTTATACAACCTATGTGGTGCATTTGCTTGTAGATGAAGGTAAAGTTTATATTGGTGTGGTGCATGTAATTATACATATATAAATTTTTGCAACCCTTTGCAACCCTTTTGGGGGGAACCTGACATCTGGGGCAAGAAAAACTAAAGAAAATAGCGTCAGCTGCTTCTTTTATACCCCTGATGACCTGACATCAGGGAAGGGGCGACAGCGGCCGACACAGGACCCAAGACTTTGGAATTCAGGCCGGCTGAGGGCAACCTGCCAGCAGGATTACCCAAATGTAATGACTGCAACAGTGAATACACTCTAACATCTACATTTATGTTAAGTATACACAACTGTACTTCCCTGGCATACTAATGTGTTAATCAGGTTATGTCCCTCCTGTTCCTGGTGTACTAATGTGTTAATCAGGTTATGTCCCGCCTGTTCCTGGCGTACTAATGTGTTAATCAGGTTATGTCCCTCCTGTTCCTGGTGTACTAATGTGTTAACGTAGTTACTACTTAGTCTCTTATCAGACAGCTTCTCTTGTGACCATTTACGCCTTGCCAATAACCATCCGTAGGCTCCCTAGACTATCTCCTCACAGCCCCACCCCCTACTACCCCCATCACGTGACCCCATTCTAACACTTCCTGCTAACCTATAATGTTTTCCCCACTCCTATATAACCTAGCCATCCAGATTTCTCTGAATTTTCTCTCCCACTCCTTCCTTGTCCCTCACTTTCTCTATTATGCTTTCTATCTTCACTGTCTCCACAATGAACTCATGACTCCTGACCTCGCTCTCTTACTGACTCTTGTTCTCACCAAATGTATAAACTCCTCCTAAGTCTGCTACGTTAACATGTACTGGTATTTACTTTGAACCTTTTGAGCTGCTTGCACCACACCTGAGGTGTATCTATTGTTGAGCGTCGTGTATGCCTTCTGAGAATTATAAATTTCAAATTCTTATACGCTTTCTGTTTTTGCTTTTAATCATATGTAAAATTAATTACAATATTTATTGTAAGCTTTATATGTATAGCTTTTCTCCCTAGGCCTCTGCTGAAAAAGTGATCCACCCAGATGGACTTAATAGTCAACAAAACAATATTAAGAAACGACCCGTCAGTAACAGGGTGTCTGCTTTAGTTGGAGTCAAACAATGTTCTTGGAGAGCGAGGAGTTTGTCGTAGAACTTTTATTCTCCACATCTTGAAGTATGTCCACGGCACGATGGCATAGTAGGAAGTGTGTATTCGGTTCTGGGAGGCGAGCTGTAGAGCGTGTAACATCTGATCTGATATTAGAAATGATATAGGAGACTTTAGAGAGCCCTTCCAAAGGAAGAGATAGAGAGACGTTTAGAATTCAGATTTGGGTGGAATCTGGTATTCAGATAAGATTCAGTCTTTGAGAAGATTCTAGTGTGCAAAGAAAAGAAGTGAATATTAGTTGAGCCGTTTTCCATTCTTTTGTCATAGAATTTTTGTGCACAGATGCACATCTGTTACTAGTAGTTAAAATAAATATCTGATCAGCCGCAAATAATGTTATTGTTCATAGGAATCAAAGGAATTTATTTTTTATTGGCATTTGTTGACTGGGAAAGTCCACTGGGCTGAGAAGAGTCCATTTTCATTGGAGGCCTGGGGAGAAAAGCCCCACAAGATCAGTTAGTATATATAATCGTGCATAACATTTGGAGCAGTTTGTATTAAGCATAGTCGTAACAAGCAGTATAAATGCAATAAAATACTTTTTAAAATGTAGGTGGTACAGAGAAATAATCTAAAACACAGGTAGTTCAGAGAAATAGATGAGGTGTACATGTTATGGTTTGAACAGTATTGGATATAATTACAGGTATATTAGAAGAAATATTCCAAAAAAGCTAGCAACTCGTTGGAATACACACGGCAAAACAACACTTTAATACAAAATAGTAAAAATATAAAACGTGAGCGCTTTCACAGAGTCCTCTCTGCTTCCTCAGACATACTACAGTAACTGCTGCTCTTGTTTAAATAATGATACATCTGTGTCAAATCCAATCAGTTGACAGTATCTTGATTGAATAAATAAAAGTTAAAGGCATACACTATACAAACACTATATAAACAGTCAATCATATAAATAGTGAACTAAAAATATATGTAAAAAAACTGTAAAAACATGCTCTAAAATTAGATAGTGGTAAAACTGTAAAATATATGTACAAATATTAGAAGATGTGACCAAACATAATAATCAATATTTCAAAGCCCTGTTCCTAAGAAAAGGTTTCAGTGAAACCTTACTATTTAGTCCAGTCAGCCTGAAGCCTAATTATCCATTCTTGTTTTGAGGCTTCGGTCTTGTTGTTCATGTTCCCACCTCTTTATTATCTTGTATGATATGTAACACTAGAAACTTGAAGGTGTGTGTGGCTCCCTCCTTTATAACATGCATCGCTAACACACTTGTCTCTTTTTTTATTTTTAATGTCCCTTTCATGTTCTAGGACTCTCTGAGTAGCCGGTTAGTTTTGTCTACATAGTAGGCTAGGCATTTTATACAGAAACCAAAGTATACAACATTCTTACTATGACAGTCTGTATAAAAGCGTGCATCAGTGCTGAACTTTCTAGTCGGGTGTGTATACTGCCCCCTCCAAATATGATAGGGCAGGCTGTACACCTTCTACACGGAAAGGTACCTAGCCTGTCAGACCTTTCATAATGGTCTCCGTCTAACTTCTTATAGCACAACTGTCTTTTTAATGACATGTTGTTTTTGAAGGTAAACGATGGTGTAGCCCCTATAACACCTTCTAGTTCATCCACATTTAACAGTATGCCCCAATTATTTTTAATTATATCACAGACTGTACTGATATTACTTGCAAATGTTAATGGAATACGTAATACATCATTCTCTGGATTCCTGGTTACTGTGGTACTGGTGGCATAGTTACTTTGGTTATCCTGGTTGGTTCTCGTCCTATCATAATATGGCTTGTACCTCTCTCTTCTCTCATTACAAGCCACTTTTATTTCTTTGTCTATATCTCTGGCTTTATATCCCCTTTCAATAAATTCATGTTTTAACAGGGTAAGTGCCTGGGACAAACTATCATCATCATTATATAGCTTCATGCATCTATCTGTCCTTTGATCACATTGGTTTTAGTGTAGTTTGGATGCATACTACTACTATGTAGGACATTGTTCGTAGGTTCATACTAGGCTATCTGCCCTAGGGCATTTATAAGCCTAGTCAGAGTGTGTTTGGCTTTCGCCACCCATTTTAAATTAATTTTGCTATGCCCTTTTTCGAGGTTAGTATACTGTGCCTCTGTCTAACAGTGACACAGAAGTGATACCCGGGGTAAACCTACGATCCCCCATCCAGTCATCAAGATTCCTCTTCAAGAGAGTCAGTGAGGGACTCTGCCTAACCTGGACTGGGATTTTATTCCAGAGTGAAGGGAGCCTCTGGGTTATGAATCTCCCCCTCCAGCTTGTCCTATTTATTTCAGTGCTGAGGTTCAAGTCTCTCGAGCTCGTAGCTCGATGGGATTTGGATTTTCTGAGGTGCAGCATGTCCCTTAATTCCGGGTTGGACATGGCTTTATATGTCAGGCACAGATCGCCTCTGAGCAGGCGGTATGCCACTGAGTAGAGCTGGAGTTTCTTTAACCGGGCAGCATATAGCATCTGTTTGAGCCCTTTGATCCTCTTGGTGAGGTACTTTTGGGGTCTTTCCAGTTGCTGCAGGTGTCTGGTAAGGTACATCCCAAAAGGGGCATTGTACTCAATTATGGGCCTGATGAGGGATGAGTAAAGAGGCACGATGACCTCCCCTGATCTAGAGGTGAATCCCTTCATGATTAGGTGGGCTATATAAAATGTTTTTCTAACCACTTTGGCCACGTGGTTGTCAAATGAGAGATTGCTATCAACTTGGGTTCTTTCTAATGGGTTTCCTGTACATGGAGGTATGAACATAATTGAGTGCATCTCTTGTAACTTTTACATCTAGAAACTCTGTTTCTCTATTTGAGTATTTGTATGTGAAATTCAAAAAGGGGGTAATGGTATTAATGAAATTTAGAAATTGCTGCAAGTTATCTTTATCATGCCACAACAGAAAAATATCGTCAACAAAACATTTGTACCATATAATAGACTTAGCAAAAACGTTACCCGTCAAAATATTCTCAGTTTCCCATTGTACTAAGTGCTAATAGTATGCGTGTGTGTGTGTGTGTGTGTGTGTGTGTGTGTGTGTGTATATATATGTATATATATATATATCTAAGGAATAGGGAGAGATTAGTAGGAGGTTCGAGTACTTTGAGGGAGTGATGAATGAAGAGTGTGAGAGAGAGAGAGAGAAGGTTGGATGATGTGCGGATAGTGAATCAGGAAGTGCAACAGGTTAACAAGGAGGAAGTAAGGACAGCTATGAAGACGAAGAATGCAAAGACTGTTGGTCCAGATGACATACCTGTGGAAGTATGGAGGTGTTTAGAAGAGAAAGCAGTGGAGTTTTTAACCACATTATTTAAAGAAATCTTGGAAAGTGAGAGGATGCCTGAGGAGTGGAGAAAGTGTTTTGGTACTGATCTTTAAGAGTAAGGGTGATGTGCAGAGCTGCAGTAACTACAGAGGGATAACATTGATCAGTCACAGCATGAAGTTGTGGGAAAGAGTAGTGGAAGCTAGGTTAAGAAGGGAGGTGATGATTAGTGAGCAGCAGTATGGGTTTCATGCCAGGAAGGAGCATTACAGATGCAATGATTGCTCCAAGACTGTTGGAGAAATATAGAGAAGGTCAGAAGGAGTTGCATTGTGTCTTTGTGGGCTTGGAGAAAGAATATGATATGATGCCTAGAGAGGAGTTGTGGTATCGTATGAGGAAGTCGGGCGTGTCAGAGAAGTATGTAAGTGTGGTACAGGATATGTATGAGGGTAGTGTGACAGTGGTGAGGTCTGCAGTGGGAGTGACGGATGCGTTTAAGGTGGAGGTGGGATTACATTAAGGATCAGCTCTGAGACCTTTCTTATTTGCAATGGTGATGGACAGGTTGACAGATGTGATCAGACAGGAGGACCCATGGACTAGGATGTTTGCAGATGACATTGTCATCTGTAGAGAGAGAGTAGGGACCAGGTTGAGGAGACCCTAGGGAAGTGGAGATATGCTCTAGAGAGGAGAGGAATGAAGGTCAGCAGGACTAAGACAGAATATATGTGTGTGAATGAGAGGGAGGACAGAGGAATGGTGAGGATTCAGGGAGTGGAGTTGGTGAAGGTGGATGAGTTTAAATACCTGGGGTCAGCAGTTCAGAGTAATGTTGATGTGGAAGAGAGGTGAAGAAGAGAGTTACAGGCAGGGTGGAATGGGTGGAGAAGAGCGTCAGGAGTGATTTGTGACAGACTAGTACCAATAAGAGTGAAATGGAAGGGTCTACAAATGGGTAGTGAGACCAGCTATGTTATATGGGTTTGAGACAGTGACATTGACAAAAAGGCAGGAGTCAGAGTTAAAGATGTTAAGATTTGCACTTTGTGTGACAGGGATGGACAGGATTAGGAATCGGTATATTAGAGGTTCAGTTCAGGTTGGACAGTTTGGAGACAAAGCCAGAGAGGTGAGATTGCGTTGGTTTGGACATGTGCTAAGGAGGGCTGCTGGGTATACTGGGAGAAGGATGCTAAGGATAGAGTTGCCAGGTAAGAGGAAAATAGGAAGGCCTAAGATAATGTTTATGAATGTGGTGAGAGAGGACATGTAGATGTTCATGTTTCACTATTGCAGTCATTACATTTGGGTTATCTGCTTGCAGGTAGCCCTCAGTCGGCCTGATTAACAAAGTCTTGGGTCCTGCGTCGTTTGCTGTCCCTTCTTCCATGACATCAGGTCGTCAGGGGGTATAAAACATGCAGCCAACACCATTACATCAGTCTTTCTTGCCTTGCGGTGCCTGAAGCAGAAGCAGTTCGCAAGTGCCGGTCGTCAGACTCCTGAAATTTTCGTTTTTGAGTTTCAGAACCGAAGTCTTCAACTAAAAGATAAGTACCCAGTTGGGGAAACTTTTTCTTGCTCTTAACCTATGTCAGTAAAAGTAAATAATTGTATTAGTTGTGGAAAGCAAATACCTCATAAAGATTTTCATTTGTACTGTATTCCTTGCCTAGGCCCTGACCACAATGTATCTTGCTGTCGGTTTTGCGCCTTATTTAAACCACAAACTATCCATTGTCTGTATATTTATTCTTCTGAATATTTTGGTGCTCGGTTCAGTTATCCTGATATATCTTCGCTCAGCCATTCGACTTTCGACATTCCAAAAAAACGCAAAGATAAAGACAGAGACAGGCCGCCTAGGCCCAAAGCTGCCGACCATACTTCTCCTAAGCCAGTTCACCGGTACTCTGAGGTGCTTTTGCAGCCCCTGATTACCTGCTACTTCTGATTTGCAGGCCTCTACTGAGACCCATTCGGAGTCAGGTATGCCGCGAGATGCTTCAGTTGTGGAACTTGCAGATGTCTCTACCTTGGATGGGTCCAGAGCCGTTGTGCAGGCACTGTCTTCTGAGGGTGTATTCAGGCCTACTGACTTGAATATTAAACTGATGCCATCTTCTTCTTCAAGGCCTAAATCTTGAACCATCCCTAAAAAGCTGATGCCCAGACCACATGGCCAGACCTCTTTGCCTAAAAAAAGGTGATTAGAATGGCTGAAGACCTTATTACTTTAATCAGGGGAAGCCAGCCTTCCCCCTCTAAGAGACCTAGGACTGAGTTTGTTTATGATACTTCTGACCAGGATTCTGAATTTTCTGTTTCCTCTGATGACAAGGATTTACCCTCATCTGCCTATGAGGATTCTGATTCTGAGGACTCCATTCCCTCTGCCCCCCAGAGGATTTCTCTTTTGGTGAAACCTTGCATACTCTCAGGGAGCATTTTCGATGGGAAAGTCAGGAGGCTTGGGGATTTCTTGCTCCTGCCCCTGCACAGGCCTTTAGCCATACCTCCTGTACTAGACATTGTTGATGCATTTGCAGAATCTAGCTTGGCCCCTGACTCTTTACCTCCTGCTCCCAGGAAACCTGATAGATATTACAGGGTCTGACACTCACAAGTTCCTTTTCGAAAATCCTACTGCGGATCCTGAGACCATTTCCCAGGGGCCCAAGAGCATTAAAGCTACTACTACTGCCAAAAATCCTACCCCCTATGATAGAGACTCCATGGCGCTGGATGGATTCATAGGTATGTTCTAGGATATCGGCCCAACGGCCTACGTAAGCCTAGCCAACAAGGTTCCCTGGCTTACACCACCCAAGAATGTTATTTTCCTGTGCCTCTGTCGAGCAGAGACACAGAAGTGATCCCTGGGGTGCATTTCCTATTTCCCATCCACTCATCAAGATTTTTCTTGAAGAGTGCTAATGAAGAACTTTGTTTGACATAGATGGGTAGCCTGTTCCAGAGTATGGGAAGTCTCTGGGACAGGACTCTATCCCTGCAGCATGTTCTGTTTATTGTGGTGACAAGGTTTAGGTCCCCTAGAGCGTGTAGCTCGGAGGGATTGGGATTTCTTTAGGTGTAGCATGTCCAACAGCTCTGGGTTTGACATAGCTTTATATGTTGGGCAGAGATCACCTCGGAGTAGGCGATATGCTACAGAGTAAAGCTGGAGTTTTTTGAGGCGGTCAGTGTAGGGCATCTGTTTGAGGCTAGTAATCCTCTTTGTGAGGTACTTCTGTGGCCTTTCCAGCTGCTGCAGATGTCTTGTGAGGTACATTCCAAAAGGGATGCTGTACTCTATAATGGGTCTAATGAGTGTCAAGTAGAGGGGAAAAATGACCTCTTTTTTCCTGGATGAGAGCCCTTTTATGATGGTGTGCCACGTAGAAGGACTTCCTGACTACTGTGGTGATGCGACTATCAAAGGAGAGACTACTGTCCACCTGGGTCCCAAGGTCTCTTATCACGCATTCGGTGTTAAGTAGATTGCTGCCTATGTGGTAGTTCATGGGTACAGAGTTTTTACCAAAGGGGATGACGCTGCATTTTTTGGCATTGAGCTTGAGGCCATGGCTCCGACACCAGGCATCTGTCTCAGCGAGGCCCTTCTGTAGGATGTCCACATTATTTGGGGACTTGACTATGACTCCTAGTTTGCAGACATATGTGAACTTAGTTAGCCAGAGACCTTCTGTGTTAGCCTGTACTTCAGAGAAGTAGATACCAAACAGGAGAGGTCCCAGGACTGAACCCTGTGGTACTCCACTTGTCAATGCTTTGAGGTCAGATTTGGAGTCTGCAACTTTTACAGTGTGGGTTCTGTCAGTGAGCCAGTTGGCAACCCAACTTGTGACGTAGGGATTTATACCTAGTTTAGTGAGTTTAGCTATAATTCCAGAATGGGGGATGGTGTTGAAAGCCTTGGCGAGGTCAAGATAGGCTGTGTGAACCACCTTACCCTAATCTACGGCTTTGGTGACTGCTTCAAAGAAGTCCGTCAGGTTCAGGAGGCATGATCTGTTTTTCACAAACCCCAACTGGGTGGGATCCAGAGTTTGGAGGTTACCAATGTCTTTGTTTGAGTTCCATGATGATACGTTCCATGGCCTTGCAGACCAGGATCGTCAGGCTAATAGGTCGATAGTTCCCGGGATCAGTGGTGGCTCCCCCTTTGTGGAGTGGGATAACTGCTGCTGTGTCTCATTCAGTGGGCACAAAGCCTGATATGAGGCTATTATTGAACATGGTGCTTAAGTGGGGAGCCAGTTCGTTCTGAAGTTCGTGTAAAACGCAGCCTGGGATGTTGTCCGGTCCCGTGGATGCTGTGTTTTTGGCTTTAGAGAGTGCAGCTTTTACCTGTGTAGTTGTGATTACAGGGACTCTGCATTCTTCCTGTATAGATATGGGCCGTTTAGGGGGTGAGAGGCGGGTAAAGTTAGCACTGAATGCATCTGCCAGGATGTTGGCAATATCAGTTGGTTCTGTAATTTTCGTTCCTTTGTGCTGTAACTCAGAGCAGATCTGGGTGCTGCTGCCATTGAGATTCTTGACATAGCTATAGGATGCTTTGTGGTTGTCCTTGGAATTAGTGGCAGTTTTGTTTTCGTAGCTAGCTTTGGAGGATCTTATAAGGGATCTCAGCTTCTTATTGAGGCGACCCGGGAGCTCCTCCATTCATGGGATTTTACTCTCTCTTTTGCAACAGTTTCTTCCTTCTGTTGTACAGTTTGTTTATGGCAGGGGACCGCCAGATTGGCTTCCTTTTTTTGGAGGATAGCGTCTTGGTTCTGTCTGGGATAGCACTATCCATGCACTTGTGTAAGTGCTTATAGAGTGCGTTTCTGTAGGATTCAGCAGTTGTAACTGTATTGTCCATCTGCATGGGTGTCATGAAGTTCACCACTTCTGTCTTAAGAAGCACAAAGTTGGCTTTGGAGAAATGTTTTACTGTGGTTTCCTTAATGGGGGGTGGGGGCGGGATGTGGATATAAAGGGTGAGTAGCTTATGGTCGGATCGGACCAACGAGGAGTTGACTTCAGGTCTGGAACACCGGCCACTCATGTTGGTAATGACTAGGTCTAGGATATTGTTGCCTCTGGTGGAGGTGTGGATATGTTGATCCAGGGCATTGGAGTTTATGAATTCCAGAAAGCATTGAGCTAAGGAGTTGGTACACGAGTAGTTTTCCCAGTTAATGGTGGGGTAGTTGAAGTCGTCCATTATTAGGGTGTTTGGATGAACCCTAATATTTTCCAGTACATCAAGAAAAGAGGAGTGTGAATCCTGGGACATGGTGGGGGATCTGTAGCAAGCTACAATTTGGATTGCAGTTTTGCCCAGAGTTAGTTGCACTCTGATAACCTCAGATGCATTATGCTGAGCAACTAGCCTGGAGATGTGGATATCCTTAATGAATATGGACACACCTCCGCCTAAGGTGTTTCCGTCCAGGTTACATGGCCGAAAAGTGTGGTATGAGTTATAGCCTGGTAATGCAGGGGTGCTCTCTGGAGCCTTGAACCAGATCTCAGTCACTGCACAGATATCTATGTTCTCTATTTTAAGGAGTGCCTCGAGTGAGTGCATTTTGCGATTTAGACTTCTAGCATTGAGCAGCATTACCCTCAGTTTTTGCTTGCCTGTTCCTGTTACGGTGGTGAATTTGTTATTTGAACTTTGCCTAAAAAAGGCACTATAGGGGGCAGCAAGAGCCTTAGCCAGTATTTGGAATCCCAGGGGCGACAGGTGCAGGCCATCTGTGACAAAGCATCGTGGTGTGGCGACCATGCCATCCCAAGCAGACAGATACTGGATCCCCTTAGAATGACACCAGAAGCTTAGCCAATTGTTGAAGTCAATCATTTTGTCCTTGTACTGCGGTATCATTCTGGGGTAGATTGGGTAAGAAGGTATACACTTCTGCAACTTTGGCCATTAGGGCCTTAAAGTGCGAGTTTCATATGTTGAAGTATCAGCAGAATATTATTGGCTTGCTTAAACAGAAAATGATGTTTCCTGATTGTGCTGAAAATAAGGGTTTACAGGATTTATTGCTTTCAGCTGAACAGGTTGGAAAACATACTTTGCAATGTGATTTTGACTCTCTCTACAGGCATCTTGCAGGGCTGCTGTAACTGGGTCTGTACTTAGAAGGCATGCTTGGCTTAAGGAGCAATCCCTACCAGATCATTTTACCACAAAATTACTGGATGCTCCCCTAAAACAGGACCACCTGTTTGGCAACAAGGCAGAAGAAGTTCTTAAAAAGATGGAAGAGAAAGCTAAAGCTATGCAAACTGTTAAATATTTTTTTACAAGTGCAACCTCCAAGATTTAGTAGACATTGGCCTTCCAAGAATTGGTCTTTTCCTGCCTCTTCCAGACCTTCTCAGTCCAAACCCAGATCCAGCAGAGCTCCCAGGCTGCAGTCCCAGGGTACGTACA
This sequence comes from Protopterus annectens, assembly GCF_019279795.1. Lineage (NCBI taxonomy): Eukaryota > Metazoa > Chordata > Ceratodontiformes > Protopteridae > Protopterus > Protopterus annectens. The sequence goes on along the minus strand of NC_056743.1, from coordinate 1,911,022,308 downwards.
GGACTAAGCAGTGGGGGGCCTCCACTTCCAAATCTGGGAGTAATAAGACTCGCCCCTATGGTAAACTGTCTCAATGACTTCCTTTTAAAATTTCCAAGCACTTATCAACTGACTGCCCCTTTGGGGGAAAGATTGCTCTTCATGCAAAGAACTGGGAACTCATTACCCAGGACAAATGGGTTTTAAATATAGTGTCCCAGGGATACAGATTTCACTTCCACACGTTGCCAACACCAAGCGGCTGGCCGGACCTACCCCCAAATCAGTGGGCAGAGGCCCAAAAACAAGTACTTTCTCTCTTAAGCATGGGGGCTATTCATTTGGTACCAGAAGAGGAAAAGGGTAAAGATTTCTACTAGAGACTTTTCCTGGTACCAGAAAAGACCATTAATGGCATCCTATCCTGGACCTGTTAACTCTAAACACCTTTTTGGAGATTCCAAAATTCAAGATGCTGACTCTTCACCAGTTGCTTCCTATGCTAGGCAAAGATGCCTGGTTGGCAGCACTAGATTTAAAAGAAGCATACCTGCACATCCCAATCAGGGAATCTTGCAGAAGACACCTACGCTTCAAAGCAGGCTACACACACTATCCGTTCTCTGCACTGCCCTTTGGCTTATCTACTGCGCCCAGGGTATTCACAAAGTGCCTAGCTACAGATGTTCTTTGTGTTTCACTGTTGCAGTCATTACATTTGGGTAATCTGCTGGCAGGTTGCCCTCAGTCGGCCTGAATTCTAAAGTCTTGGGTCTTGCATCAGTTTCTGTCTTCTCTTCCATGATGTCAGGTCGTCAGGGGGTATAAAACATGCATCCAACGCCATTTTCTTTAGTCTTTCTTGCCGCGTGGTGCCTGGAGTAGAAGCATTTTCACAAGTGCTGGTCGGCCGACTACTGAAAAATTGAGTTTGAGTTTCAGAACCGAAGTCTTCACTAAAGGTAAGTACCCCGTTCGGGAAACTTTTTTCTTGCTTTTTACCAGTGTCAGAAAAAGTTAATAATTGTATTACTTGTGGGAAGCAAATACCTCATAAGGATTTCCATTTATACTGTATTCCTTGCCTAGGCCCTGATCACAACGTGCCTGGTTGTCTGTTTTGTGCTACATTTAACCAATGCACTATTAAGCGTCAGTATAGTTTTGCATCAAAGTGTTTTGGAAACAGATCTAACTACCCAGAAATGTCATCGGATAGCAATCAGACTACCGGAGTACATAAAAAACTCGAGGAAAAGGACAGAGAAAGGCAGTCGAGATCCAAAACCGACAACGAAGCTTCTCCTATGCCAGTCGCCGGTTCGCCGGTACTCAGTGAGGCGCTTTCGCAGCCCCTGATACCTGCTACCTTCGAGTCGCAGGCCTCTATCGACACCCATGTGGAGTCAGGCATGCCGCAAGATACTCAAGGTATTGGACCGACGGATGTAACTCCCTCGGATGGGTTCAGAAAGCTTCTAAGCTAGTCGCCGGTTCGTTGGTACTCAGTGAGGCGCTTTCGCAGCCCCTGATACCTGCTACCTTCGGGTTGCAGGCCTCTACCGACACCCATGTGGAGTCGGGCATGCCGCAATATACTCAAGGTATTGGACCGACGGATGTATCTCCCTCGGATGGATTCGGAGCCACTGAGCAGGCATCGGCTTCTGAGGGTGTATTCAGACCTCATCATTTGTATATCAAACAGACAGCTGCAAAACCAAAGACAAAAGCAACTTCTAAAATTAAAAAAACTGACGCATCAGCCACGTGCACAGGCCTCTTATGTCTAAAAAACAGATGATTGAAATGGCAGATCCATTTAAGATTTAAGATCCAGATAAGCAGCCTAGGCAAGACACTGATTATGAATCTTAAGATGAGGTTTCTATTTCTTCTGATTTCTCTTCTGATGAGGAATTATCTTTACCTCCCTATGAGGATTCTGATGCTGAGGAGTCTATTCCTTCTGCATCTCCTCCTGAGGATTATTCATTTGGAGAAACCTTGCATACTTTGAGGGAGCATTTTCACTGGGAGAGTCAAGATTTCTCAGAATCAAAAAAGAGACTCTGAGATTTCCTTCTCTCTCAGCACAAACCTTTAGCCACCCCCTTTGTTTTAGACATTGTGGATGATGAGTCAAGCTTGACCCCTGACTCCTTACCTCCAGCTTCCGCTAAGCCTGACAGATACTACAGGGTACCTGACTCACATACATTTTTATTTAGAAACCCTGCTGCTGTTCCTGATACTATTTCACAGGGTCCAAAGGAAGTTGAGGCCTCAACAGCAAAAAATCCTACACCCTCTGACAGACATTCAAACGCACTAGACAGACGGGGAAAAAGGTTTATACATCTGCAACCTTGGCAATCAGGGCCTTAAACTGTCAGTTTCATATGATTAAGTACCAACAACATGTTATGGGATTGCTGAAACAGAAAATGATGTTTATTTCAGAATGTGCAGAAAATAAAGAATTGCAGGAATTATTGCATGCAACTGAGCAAGTTGGAAAGCATACTTTGCAATGTGGTTTTGATTCTTTAGAGGCCTCCTGCAGGGCCGCAATTATTGGATCTGTGATTAGGAGGCATGCCTGGTTAAAGGAACAAAATTTACCTGATCATGTTAACGCTAAATTGCTAGATGTACCTTTACAGCATGATTCTCTGTTTGGTATTAAGGCAGAAGAGGTTCTAAAGAAAATGGAAGACAAAGCTAAGTCTATGCAAACTGTTAGTGCAGCCACCAAGATTCAGTAGACACTGGCCTACAAAATAATTGGTCCTTTCCTGTGTCAGACAGAGCTCAAAGGGGCAAATCCAGGTGCCCTAAGGGTTCCAGATACCACTCGCAAGACTCATACAGGTCAAAGCAATGGGGCGCTTCCACCTCCAAATCTGGAGGAGATAAAGCGCAAACCTAAAGAAAGCAATCCCAATGACTTCCCTCTGCCTACACCAAGCACTTATCTTTTGGCAGCACCCATAGGGGGGAAAATTAGCAGTTTTTGCTCAAAATTGGCAGTTAATAACCCAGGACAAGTGGGTACTAATCATCGTATCGCAGGGATACAGATTCCATTTCCACACTCTGCCAGTGGCAAATGGTTGGCCAGATCTGCCAAAAAATCAATGGGCAGAGCCACAGAAACAGGTTACGTCCCTCATGGATATGGAGGCCATTCAGGCAGTACCAGAACAGGAAAATGGACAAGGTTTTTACTCAAGACTGTTCTTGGTACCCAGAAAGGACAAGGCCTGGTGGCCAATACTGGATTTATCGCTTTTGAACACGTACTTGGACATTCCAAAATTCAAAATGCTGACTTTGCAGAAACTTCTGCCCATGCTGGGCAAAAATGCTTGGCTGGTGACTTTAGACCTAAACGAGGCATACCTGCATGTCCCAATAAGACAATCGTGCAGAAGATACCTCAGATTCAAGGCTGGTTTAATGCATTACCAATTCTCTGCACTGCCCTTTGGCTTATCTACTGCGCCCAGGGTCTTTACAAAGTGCCTGGCACCAGTAATTGCATTTTGCAGACAAAGAAGTATACAAATATATCCTTACTTTGGACGACTGTCCCATTCAAGCAGAGAACAAAGAGACTTCTTCGACACCTGACGTTTGTGAGAAGGCTTCTAACATGCCTAGTGTACACAATAAACGAAAAGAAATCACAACTGATACCCTCTCAAGAGATCACATTCCTGGGTGCAAGCTTAGATACAACTGCCCAGATAGCTTACCTCACGCCAGACAAGCAAAGGCAGCTGACTACTTACTTCAAATTGATGGCAACAAAGACCCAGTCTTCTGCAAGACAAATTCTGCAGGCTCTGGGCTTCATGGCAACCTGCATCCTACTAATTCCATATGCAAGACTGCATATGAGGAAACTTCAATGGTACCTAAAAAGTTTATGGAGTCAACATTTACAGTCTGGAAACAATTTATTTTATTTTATTTATTTTACATTTGTTAACCGGGCTAGTTCAACTGGATACATGTCCATTTTCAGTAGAGGCCCGGGGAGATAAGCTCCACAGTAAGTAAATAATACAGATCAGCATAATAGAAAAAAGAAGAATTTTCCAATAAGAACTTAATATTGAGAGAAGTGAGTACAGAGTTTATGACAGGAGTACAGTACTATAGAGAAAGAGAGTACAGAGTTTAGCACAGCAGTACAGTACTATCGATACAAAGTCTAACACAGAAATACAGTCCTATTTACATAGTAAAGGGTATGACGTTAGTGAATACAGAGTTTAATACAGCAATATAGTACTATTTACATGGTAGAGGGTATGATATTCAACATACTGTATGATAGGAATGAAGGCACAGATTTAAAAAGTGAATTCGGGTAGTCTTAAAGTATAACTTAATGCACAAGAGAGTTTGTGTATGGATTTAAAACAGAATGTTATACTCATAGTAAAAAGATAGTTAGTCTGTATACAGATGGTAGAGTTTTGCTAATAGCCAAATGAGTATATAAAGATCAAATACAGTGATATTTCCCTGGGAGTAGGAAAGTAAAAAATGGGGGTTAAGTGAAAGATTACTCATTCCACACTGTGGGTTTTGGGTGCAAGATATACAGTGATGTTGTACTGGGGAGTATCAGTCAGGGTTAGTACAAGGGCATAGCCATTGTGTTTTTAGGAAGATTTTTAGTTGCTTTTTGAAGAGTGGTAATGATGACTGAGATGCAAGTATGCTGGGAAGCCTATTCCAAGTCTTCCCCACAGAGTTTGAGAAAAGAGAATCACCTGCTCTGTTGTGGGATTTCTGGATGGTGACCAGCAGTTTATTTGCTGAGAAAAGAGTAGTAAGATTAGAGTAGGGAGAGATGAGGCTACTGAGAATAGGAGTATTACTAGGATGGTACAGAGTCTTATGCGTAATGGTGAGTTGTTGAAACTCTAGCTTATTTTGCATTTCTAGCCATCCTAGCTGTTTGAGATTTTGACAATGGTGAGTTCTAAATGGGCACCAGTAGCAAATCTGGCAATATTGTTATAGGAAGTGGTTAGCTTATTAAGGTTACTTTTGGAAAGATTAGTATAAATGGGGGAGGCATAGAGGCGAGTAGAGATCAGATGGGTCTGGGCAATGGTAGTTTTGGCTTCAGGAGTAAGGAAGGGTTTTATCCTATATAAGGAACCAAGTTTTCTGTTTACTGTTTTAATAGTAGAGTTGATGTGTGAGTCAGAGTTAAGGTTGTGGTCAATTGTTATACCCAAGAGTTTGGTAGTAGGGTCAGGAGCTATAATTGTACCATTATTGGATGTAATAGTGAAATGTAGTGGGGTGGATTTTAGAGTTGGAGTAAATAGCAATAGTTTGCTTTTTTTGGCATTTGGGAAGAGGCAACGTTGTTGGAACCAGTTTTCCACTAGGTTAAATACTGTTTGGGTGATAGATTGGAGTTCAGAAGCAGTTGGGGCTTTACAAATTAAAGTGGAGTTGTCTGCATATTGTATGCAGGTAGCCAGAGGTAGATTTATACTAAGGTCATTTATGAATATGGAGAAAGGTAGAGGTCCGAGGATAGAGCCTTGAGGGACACCCAGGGTAATAGGGAGATGTTTGAACAGTTGATTGTCCCACAGGACAGCCTGCTGTCTATTATGTAAGTAGGACTTAAACCATAGTAATGCCTGTGAGTCAAGTGAGAAGGATTTGAGTATGTTAAGAAGTATTTGATGATTAACCATATCAAAAGCTTTGGGTAGGTCTAAGAAGAGTGCAGAGTAGAGCATGTTATTATTACGATGATTAATACAGTCTGTAAAGGACAGGAGAGCAGTGGTGGTACTTTGGACAGGTCTAAAACCATGCTGACAGCCAAAATAGGTTATTTTGGAGAAGGTGGTCAAGAAGTTGTTAGTGGATGCATTTTTCCATTATCTTGGCTAGAGGAGAAAGAAGGGCTATTGGTCGAAAGTTAGAGTACAGTTGAGTTACCACCTTTGTGGAGTGGGATAATGTGAGAAGTTTTCCAGAGAGAAGGAATGTAACTTTCAGTGAGTGTTCTGTTAATTATGATAGAATGGGATAGGCTAGTACTTTAGCTGCAGATTTGAAGGTATTCAGCAGGTAGGAGATCAGCTGAGGGAGTGCATGGTTTAAGTTTATGAAGTAAAGTATAGATGAGGGATGTAGGAACAGGTTTAAGTTGAAAGGTCGAGGGTATGCTAGGTAGAGAAGGTGAGAGAATAGAAGTAGTAGGAGGTAAGGTGCTTGCTAAAGATTGGGCTGTTTCAGCAAAGAAGATATTAAAAGCATCAACAATCTGGTTGGCAGTATGAAGAGAGAGATCTGATGGGGTTGGTGTTCTGGAGTGGCCTGGGTATAAATGTCTATTGATGCCTGACCAGAAGGTTTGTTGTTGCTTTTGCTGGAGTTTAAAATAGTATTTTTTTTTTATCCAGAAGTATTGATTTTTTGGTAGCATTTCTTAGCTGTCAAGTATTGACGATCAATTGGGTCTTTAGTATTTCTCCATTTGGACCAGATTTTATTTCTTAATCGGATTTGTTGCCTAGTCTCTTTAGTGAGCCATTAGGCTGCTTTACTTCTAGTTCTTTTTGAGCATGAGGGGGCATGGTATTCCAAGATTTGTAAGAATTTAGAGTTAAAATAGGATACTGCTTCTTCAAGAGGGAGTAGTTTTATTGGCGACCAGTTACAGGCTTGAAGTTTTGCCTGGAAGTTTGACGGATTGAAATGTTTTTTGTTCCGGGTGGTTTTGATGGAAGCTTGGTTTGCGATAAAGGTTTTTTGTCTAGTTATATAGGTAAGTGAGTGGTCACTGATGTCATCAGGAAGGATACCTACTTCGTAAGAGAGAGGATGGCTATTAGTTAGGATACAGTCTAAGGTACTTTCTTTGCCACTGGGTTTATGGATTCTGGTTGGGGAGGTAATTAATTGGGAGTAGCCATAAAGGCTTATATGGGTTGTGGGTTTGTGTGAAGTACAGGTGTTCCAGTCTATATTAAAGTCACCAAGTATAATGGTTTCCTTTGGGAAGGATGTAGAAAGCCAGCAGAGAATACTTTCTAGGATGCTGATTTTATTGCCTGGAGGTAGTTAGAAGCATATTCTATATACAGATTTATTAGCATTAACCTGGAGCTTGGAGATAAGGATTTCACCATTGTTACTTCTAGTGAAGTAACCTGGAGCTTGGAGATAAGGATTTCACCATTGTTACTTCTAGTGAAGTAACCTGGAGCTTGGAGAGAAGGATTTTACCATTGTTACTTCTAGTGAAGTAACCTGGAGCTTGGAGATAAGGATTTCACCATTGTTATTTAGAGGTGGTTGTACTTCTAGTGAAGTAACCTGTAGCGTGGATTTGTATAGAATTGCTACCCCACCACCCTTTTTGGATATTCGGTCTTTTCTAAGAATATTATATCCCGGAGGAGTTATTTCATTGTCCTTTGTTACTGGCTTGAGCCAGGTTTCTGTTAAGCATAAGATATCAAATAAGTGTGTATCAAGTAAAGCATGAAGTTGGCTTATTATTTAGGCTCCTTATATTGAGATGAGCTATGAGTAGAGAATTTGGTGTTTTGCAGGCAGTGCAGGGTGAGGATGGATGTGGTGGAAGGGGGTTTGTAGGGGTAGTGCTATTCGGTCCTGGGTTGAGGTGAATGCCCCCATGAAGGAGAGATAGTTTCTGAGTACTATAAGAAGGTTTTAGAAGTTTGCAGAAGTTCTTTTGTGATTTTCTATATTGGAGGTAAGTAAAATGGGCTACTCTGTGATACCTTGGTGTATGATAGGTTGAAGTAGATGTTATGTTGGAATGGCTGTGGAAGGAAAGCTGACTTAATAGTAATGTTTGTTTTAGGGGTTGGTGAGTTGTGGTATACTGTAGAGTTTCATAGCAGGTAAGTATATAAGGTATAGAAAGAATTGAAAGTGTTGTAAGTGAAAGAAATGGATTTAAAAGTCTGGGTTTGATAGTTAAGGGCATGGTGAGGGAAAGTACAGAATATAGTCAGAAGTTCGTAGATGGGTAGAGTGTTAGTGTAGAGTATAGGAATGTTTAAGGAGTAATAGAGATTAGTTTCAGTATGGGAATGGGTGTGAAGGTGTTTAAACTATGAGTGCTTGACAGCTATTGGATAGTCCAGAAGTGGGTGTGGCTCAGGATGTTTAAGTGTAGGACCACTGGGGGTGGGTGGGAATTGGGGGTAGGGGAGCGGAGTGAGCCCGCAGGGCGAACGGAGCGGGTTACAGCAGGTAAAGGAAGATTCTATGGAAACAATCAGAACAGCAGATTCTCGAGGTATTCAGAAAGTACCAGGTAAGTAGAGTGAGGGACAATGATTCCTCTCATTCCCTGCCTGCAACACGTGTTTCTATGGTGGGCAAAGGCATGTCACCAAAACATGGGACTGCCCTTCACTCTACCCCCTGCCAGCCAAACCTTAACAGATGCATCAGGTTATGCCTGGGGGGGCCCACATGGCAGGAAGATGCATCTGCATATCAACCAGAAAGATATGCTAGCTGTTCAAAATGCCCTAACAGCCTTCGAGGACTTGCTTCATCCAGGACAACTACTGATAAAGACGGACAACACCACAGTCATGTGGTACATAAACAAGGAAGGGAGCACACACTCATACCCCCTTTGCAGATTAACCATGGCACTATGTTACACAGCTTTGACCTAACAAATACATCTTCAAGCTCAGTTCCTGCCAGGAAAACAAAACACTCTGGCAGACTCTTTAAGCAGAAACCTTATGGATCCAACCTTATGGATCCTCACGAGTGGAAACTAAATCCACAAGTCTTCAGCATGATAACAGAGAAATGGGGGAGCCCAGACATAGACCTATTTACTTCTCAAAATTATCAATTGAAAAGATTCTGCACAAGGACTTATCAACTGTATATGTTTATGTTGAATTGTGTTAGACATCTAATATGTTTTATGCTTTATTTTTGATGTTACTATGGCATGCACCAAGTTGTTACTAGTATAATAGTATGTATGGTCTATTTGCATAGCTGCACCTTGTTCACTAATGTTATTCATTTAATAGTGTTGTGTGTAGACAGCTCATACTAGTGTCTAAATTATTTCTATAAGTTTGTGCTGTTACTGGTGGGTAGAATCACATTAGAGAACCACGACAGATTGCTGCTTGCTATATTTTTATCTGTTGCTGCATACCTGTCTGGTTTTTGTTTTCTAATGATGTCCTTCAAGGATGCATCTGTAGTCATGACATATGGGTTGTCCTGCCTCAGGCAGCCCTTCGGCCGGCCAGATTCCAAAGTCTGGGTCTGGCCTCGGCTGATGTCGCATCTTCCCCGACGTCACAGCTGCTGGGGTATAAAGGCATCAGCTGACGCCATTTTCCTCAGTCTTTCTTGCCGCGCGGTGCCCGAAGCAGAAGCTGTTCGCAAGTGCCGGTCTGTCAGATCCAGAGATTCAGCTACCGAAGACTTCTAAAAAAGCTAAATACCCCATTGGGGACTCTTTCTTGCCTCAGCCGATGTCAGACAAAGTAAATAATTGTTTAACTTGTGGGAAACAAATACCTCATAAGGATTTCCATTCCTACTGCCTTCCTTGCTTAGGCCCAGACCACGACGTATCAGCCTGTTTAGCCTGTGCCTCCTTCAACCGACGGACTCTTAGACGTCGGTCGGAGTTTGCAGAAGAGTTTTTTGGATCCGCTTTTGCATATAAAATGCCGTCGGAGACTCCGACTACGCATGTAGCCAAAAAACGCAAAGAAAAGGACAGACACTCGCGGCCCGCGGTTTCGGCTGAAACCACGATTAGGCCTACCGCGAGTGTCTCGGTTCTTCCTTCTGCCGAAATCATACCTCCGACAACCGAGGCCAGCGAGGCCCCGGCCGAGTCGGCTACAGAAATCCCTACTGAAGAAGCAAGCGCACGAGAATTGTCCGACACCATTCCTTTGGACATTTCCACTCCTGCACGTGGGGCAGCTAGGCCCCCTGCTTCTATGTCCATTAAGGCTTTCTCCAGGGCTAAAGCAGCTAAAATTACTAAAGCTTTACCTGCAAAATCAACCTCTGAGACCTTCCTCAAGTACCCAGATTCTCAGTCTTGCTGAGGACCTTATTTCTCTGATTAGGGGTTCCCAACCTCACCCAGACAGGGCCTCCCAACCTCCTCCTGACAAAAGGCCCAGGACTGAACCCCCTGAACCTCTCTCCTCTGACTACTCCTCGGATGGATCTGATTTGTCAGACCATCACGAAGGGCTATACTCACCTCATGAGGACTCTGATGCAGAAGACTCTATCCCTTCTGCTTCCCCTCCAGAGGAATTTTCCTTTGGGGAAACTTTACACTCTATGAGGGAACACTTTCAATGGCAGGGTCAGGATTTCTCTGATTCTACAAAAAGACTAAGGACTTTCTTACACTTGCCACAGCATAGGCCTTTAGCCATACCACCTGTGCTAACTGTAGTTGATGATGCATATAATGATGTCAGCTCTGCCCCTGATTCACTTCCTCCGGCCCCTGCCAAACCTGACAGATACTACAGGGTTCTGGATTCCCACTTCCACTTGTATAAGGCCCATGCTGCAGACCCAGAAACTATTTCTCAGGGCCCGAAAGGGGTGGCAGCTGCCACTGCCAAAAACCCTCTACCCTCTGAAAGGGAGTCAAGAGCATTAGAGAGATGGGGAAAAAAGGTTTATACATCTGCTACTCTTTCTGCCAGGGCTTTAAACTGTCAATTCCATATGATACAGTACCAGGAATATTTGTTAGACCAGCTGAATAAAAAGCTTTCTTCTCCTGAACCTTTAGACCGTAAGGCCCTTCAGGATTTGGTACACAATTCTCAGCAGGTCAGTAATCATTTCTTAAAATGTGGCTATGATGCACTGGAAGCTTCATTTAGATCAGCTATGACTGGGGCAGTAATTCGTAGACCTGCCTGGTTAAAAGAACAATCCTTGCCGGACCATGTCAAGGCTAAACTCCTAGATGTTCCAATGGAGAAACAGTTTATTTGGCTCCCCTGCACAGGAGATTCTAAAGAAAGTGGAAGAAAAAGCAAAATCTGTGCAAACAGTTAAGGATTTTCTGCAGGTCCAACCTCCGAGGTTCAGCAGAAACTGGCCTTCAAAGAATTGGTCCTTTCCAGACAACTCCAGAGCACAGAGGGGCAGGAATAGACGCCCTAGAGGCAGAGGTCAATCAAAAGGTGCCTACAGGGGTCGCCAGTGGCAACCTGCCAACCAGAGGAGTACTGCCACAGCTGCAACTACATCCACTTCCACAGGACAAACACAATGACTTGACTCTGACTCCGCCTACAAGGGAACAACTGGAAGCACCCTTGGGTGGAAAATTGGCTTTATTCTCAAACAACTGGCATTGCATTACAAAAGACAAATGGACATTGCAAACAATAGACAGAAAATACAGGTTTCATTTCCACACTTTACCAAGAAGGAGTGGAATGCCAAACCTTCCACCAAACCAGAAGCCAGAGGCTTTAAGACAAATCAACAATTTACTTCAGATGAAAGCAATAGAAAGGGTACCATCTACGGAACAAGGCCAAAGGTTTTACTCCAGACTATTCCTTGTACCAAGAAAAGAAACCCAATGGAGGCCTATTCTCGACTAGGAATTCCTGTGGTGGGCTCAGGCCTGCCAGTCCAACAGAGGGTTGCCTTTCACCAAACCACATCCAAGGCAGACCATCACCACGGACGCCTCAGACCGAGGTTGGGGAGCGCACCTGGAAGACAAGTGCATCCAAGGCCTATGGACTCAAGACCAGCTGAATTTGCACATAAACCTAAAGGAGATGCTGGCAGTGAAACATGCAATCGAGGCATTCAAATCATTCCTCCAGCAAGGACATCTGCTGATAGGGACAGACAATACCACGGTCATGTGGTACATAAACAGGGAGGCACGCATTCCTACCCTCTATTCCGGATGGCAATGGATCTGTGGAACCTATGCCTGGATCTCAATATCCAGCTGCAGGCCAGATTCGTACCAGGAAAAGAGAATTCACTAGCAGACAGCTTAAGCAGAACTACCACGGATGCTCACGAATGGATGCTGCATCCAGACATCTTCAAAAACATAACAAAGAAATGGGGAATGCCAGAGATAGACCTGTTCGCCTCCCCACTCAACCACCAACTGAAGAAATTCTGCTCAAGAGAATACCACCCACAAGCCTGGAAGGTGGACTCCCTCTCCTTCAACTGGAATGCCCTAGCAGTGTATGCTTTTCCACCACTTCCATTGATGTACAGAGTACTACTGAAGATCAGAGAGGAACAGCCAAATGTGATACTGATAGCTCCAGACTGGCCAAGGCAGCACTGGTATCCGCTGCTGAGAAGCATGTCTCGGACAAACTCATGGCCTCTACCCCTATGGCCTCTACTTCTAACGCAGAACAACTTCAAGACACTGCATCCAAACTTGAAAACACTGCAGCTGACTGCCTGGAAAATTGCCTAAAACAAAACCAAGCTGTCTTATCTCAAAGGGTCAAGGACATAATCCTGGAGGCTCGTAGACCCTCCACAAGAAAGACATACTCGGCTAAATGGAAGAGATTCCTCATTTGGAGCGCTTCAAAGGGTACAAATGTCACACTGGCAAACCTAGCACACATCCTAGAATACTTAGCAGAACTGTTCCACAATGGCCTGTCCTATTCCTCCATTAAGATTCATGCTTCAGCAATTTCAGCAGAATACAACATGGATCCTCCTATCTTCTCTCACCCTCTCCTCAGACAATTTTTAAGAGGGATCAAAAATGTAAAACCTCCAAGAAAACCCCCTCTTCCTGCATGGGATCTCAATTTTGTGCTGGAAAAATTAACACTACCCCCTTTGAACCAGCAGCATCAGCAGACTTACAGTTCTTACCTTGGAAAACTGCTTTCCTTCTAGCAATCACTTCAGCAAGAAGAGTATCCGAGTTACAGGCACTAATGGCAGTGCAGCCTTTCCTTATTTTTCACCAGGATAGAGTGTCTCTGAGAACCAATCCTACTTTCATGCCAAAGGTGGTATCCAGGGTATCCCTGAACCAAGCTATTCATTTGCCTACATTCTTCCCTAACCCACAGAACAGGGAGGAAAAACTAATGCACACCTTGGATGTACACAGACAACTACGCTACTATCTGGACAGAACTAAAACCAGCAGAAAAACAGACCAACTTCTAGTAGCATATGCAGCTGGAGTGCAAGGAAAAGCAATTTCCAAACAGACAATCTCTAAATGGATAGGAAATTGCATTTGTTTCTGCTACTCTTTTCATGGAAAGACAGCTCCTGAAAATATCAGACCTCATTCCACAAGAGCTACAGCCACCACTACAGCTTTCCTATGAGGAGTGGCTACCAAATACATTTTAGAAGCTGCTACTTGGAGCTCCGTGCATACATTTGCCAAGCATTACAATCTACCTTTATACTCCAGATCCCGAGCAGGTTTTGCAACTGCAGTTTTACAGGGGATCATAACTACACCATCCTTATCTTAGTACCTCCTCCCCCAGTTTGGCTATGGTATTCTACCCATATGTTATGACTGCAGATGCATCCTTGAAGGACATAGTACAGTTTTGTACCTACCATAAATGTAGATGTCCGATAGGTATGCATCTGCAGTCAGGATTACCCACCCGCCTTCCCCTCTGTGGTATTCCTAGGGTGCTTACCCATCTTTCAGCTAGCTGGGGGAATCTATTATGGTGTATTTGTATGTATGTGTGTGTGTGTGTGTGTGTGTGTATATATATATATATATATATATATATATATATATATATATATATATATATATATATTGCTTTACTCTGTTTGGAAATTTCAATTTTTATCCAAATTTAGCCTTCCTAGAGGGCACCTGGCATCTGGGGCAAGAAACACTGAGGAAAATGGCGTCGGCTGATGCCTTTATACCCCAGCAGCTGTGACATCGGGGAAGATGCGACATCAGCCGAGGCCAGACCCAGACTTTGGAATCCGGCCGACCGAAGGGCTGCCTGAGGCAGGACAACCCATATGTTATGACTGCAGATGCATACCTATCGGACATCTACATTTATGGTAGGTACAAAACTGTACTTTCTTCCAATTGGCTCAGTATCTGCATATACTAAGTAGTGGTTCAGGACATTGCATGTGGTAGCTATTTGCTCAGTATGTTTTTTATAATCTTTCTAATATATATTTACCATCTCAAAAGTGCCTATTCTTCTCTGTACTCTTCTTTTCTAGACCTAACACCACTCTTAAGTATTCAACTCCGGTACCACCTTTAACATTCCTATAAGAAAAGTGCAGTCCGGGTCTGAACTGTCTGCAAACAGCTACAGTTAACTTTGAGTATGTGTCTAACTGTTTGAGCCAATCTTCATTTTCCCCTGGAGAGCACTGTGCTTTGGCTGTAAGCAGCCCCCCACCACACACACACACATCTTCCTCTTTCTCTTATTCCCTTCTGTTAGCAAATAGTATCAATAACTGATCAATACTGTGTGTTTGTTTATTTAAACTATACCACAGTAGCCTACTGATACAAGGTTATCCTGGTTTTCCACCTGAGAAATTAAGACAAGACTTACAGTTTCAGAGCAGTCCTTGGTCAATTGTGATTGTTCTTAACACATACTTGTCTTGCTTTGGCTCATTAGCAGCAGTACAAAGAACTGCCTGCTCACACCCTTGTTCTCCACTCTTTCTTCCCTGTTTATTACCTTAAGACAATCCCAGAGTTAATAAATATTACCTGTGGCAGGCACCATTTGTAAAACTACAATCCACTCTGCTACAGGCCCCATGTAGGCTCAGTGTCTCTCCAGTAAGTGTTTTACAACTGTAAATGCCTATTTATGTTGAATTGTATTAGACATTTTACAACTGTATATGTTTATGTTGAATTTCAAGCCTGTACTCCAATCTGCTTACTTACACTATCAGACTATTTACCCCACTCATAGGACCAAAAACTGGGACTGGGTTAGCCCCGCTACGCTCGGGCTCGCTTTGCTCCCCTCCCTGCCCCCTTATCCCACCCGCCCCCACTGTGTCTACATTTATAGCCACTAGGCCACACCCCTACTTCCTCTCCAACCTGCACAACTTCCTCTCCAATCCCCCCCCCCACCACCACTTTACTGTTTAACCACTACTATTCCTCTGAAGCACATTGACTCCACCCATTGATGACATATAACATGTCTATAAATAATTATAAACTCCTTCCTCTTATCTTACCACTCTTAATTCTGCCATACTTTCTTACTAGCTATGAAAATCTCACATTCGTAGGTTTCTCTTATCCAAAATGCCAAACCAAGACCCCCCCTACCTCCACTGACTGCGTAACTTGCCCACTACTACACTACCCCAAAAATGATAAATTCCAACCACTTGCTTCTAAAAAAAACCACTCCAATCAACACCAAAATCCATATATGAACTAAAACTACTATTCAAAGTTATTAGACTACTAGCGTATCTAAGAAAAAACATAACCAAAGATGGGGACATCCAATCCTAATCCAGGCCCAACCTTAACTCAAAATCCTACCAGCCCACCACTCTCCCACCGACTGGTCAACTCCCTCCTAATATGCCACTTAAACATTAGAAGCCTAAACAATAAGATACATAGCCTGCATGCTGTACTAGCCACATACCTCCCCAACATTATGTGTCTATCTGAAACATGGCTCCGGCCATCAACCAAAGACAATGAGATCCTGCCTCCTGGTTACAATATACTTAGGGCAGCTAGAGTAAAGAAAAGAGGAGGCGGAATAGCCGTCTTATATAATAGCACACTTAACATCATAACTAACCCTATACAACCACCCCAGGTCTCTAACGCTGAAATACTAGCTCTAAAAATTCTACTAAATAATCATAAGGGCATTAACCTAATTGTCACCTATATTCCCCCTGGGAACAATGTAGAAACACTAGAGGTCATTCTACATTCGATAGCCAACAGCTACCCTCAAGAAACCATTGTCCTGGTCGATGTTAATATTGACTGGAACCAATGCACAGCACAGTCCAACCCCATCCCTGTTAACCTACGTGGATTCTCTCAGATAATATCATCTACCACACGTACAGGTAACAATAACCAAAAAGAGAGTATATAGACTGGATACTCACCAACAGTCATCCCCAGAACTATATGTCTGGAACTCTCCCTAATGATCTTAGTGATCACCTGCTCACATACATCATGAAAGACAAAATTAATTGTACAAGCTTACCTATTTATAGGTCTATCAGATCCAAGAAAAACTTTGACCCAACTAAATTTCAACTTGAACTCAAATCATGTAACTGGACAAAACTAAAGTTCCTTCCCCTTGATGAGGCAGTGTCATCATTTAACAATTCATTCCTTACTATACTTGACTCGCATGCCCTTAAACGCTCAATAAGAATTAAAACTCAACTAGCACCCTGGCTAACAACAGACACCAAAACCAAAACAACAACTAGAGACAAAGCATGGGATAAATGGCGCACTACCAAACTACCCCTAGATCGTATCAAATTTCAACAACTTAGAAATGAGACTAAAAAAGCCATCATACTAGATAAGAAAAATTACTTCTACAATCTGCAACATAAACATCAGAATAACCCTCAAAAGTACTGGGCAGGCATAAATAAACTTCTCCAACCAGGCAAATCCACTACTCCGACTCCAGGAACATTATCTGACAAGAGCCAAGAAGATATAGCCAATTCATTCAATACTTTCTTCACAGAAACCATCCAGTCATTCGCTAACCAACTTTCTCCTCCCCACACTTCTATAAACACTATACCTGACTCACCACTCTCTTTTAACTTCCAGCCAGTTTCCACATCCTTTATCAGATCCCTTTTGAAAAAACTGAAGCCAACCACCCTTTCAGCCGATCTTCTGCCGGCTGAATACCTGCAAATTGCTGCAGATGTCGTAGCCTACCCTATCTCAATCCTAATTAACAGAACCATAACCGAGGCCTCAATCCCCTCAATTTGGAAAATATCCTATGTTATTCCACTCCACAAAGGAGGTTCATCCACAGAACTATCCAACTATAGACCTATAGCCATACTATCACCACTTGCCAAAATTATGGAAAAGTGCATGCACATCCAACTAATGCTCTATCTAACCCAAAATAAACTACTCACAGACTCTCAACATGGATTCAGACCCCATCATAGTACAACCACTGCCCTCCTCTCTTTTACTGAAAACATTAATCTTAACCGGAATAATAAAAATATATCCTCCGCTTTCTTCCTGGACCTATCGAAAGCCTTCGATATGGTAAACCATCAGTTACTTCTATATACTTTAAAAACCCTGTATCTAGATACTCCAGCCCTTGACTGGTTTCAAGCTTACCTCACTGGGAGACAACAAGCAGTAATGTGGCAAAACAAGCTCTCCTGCCTACTACCAAATACCATAGGAGTTCCTCAAGGTTCCATATTAGGACCTCTCATTTTTTCAGTCTTCATAAACGACATCCAAGCAGTCATCCATGAAGCCACCTGCATTCAATATGCAGATGACTCGACTATAATATGTTCCAATGCCTCTCTTGCAAATCTACTAACTACCACCCAACATAGCTTCACCAAAGTCGAAAACTGGCTTGCCAACCATCTCCTGATCTTAAATCCAAACAAAACCAAGTTACTTCTCTTCTACCCAACCAATAGATCTCCGACTGAAAACTTCACTATAAAATCCAATAATGGGACCATCATCTCCCCAGACACCTATACAAAGCTATTAGGAGTAAACATTGACAATAAACTCAGATTTGATATACATATCAACCAAGCCATTAAGTCAGTCAACAAGAAACTTGGGACCCTATATAGAATTAAAGCCTTCCTTACCCCGAATGCCAGGGCAGCCACAGCCCGTTCACACCTTCTCTCTACCCTACTATATGCCTCTCCTGTCCTCACTCACCTTAACAAATCTGATTTGGCCAAGCTCTCATCCTGCTATAATCACATTGCCAGGTTCGTTACAGGCCTACCCTACAGAACACACCACTGTACTAACCTGAAAAAGCTTGGATGAATAGAATTCCCACACCTTATTCACCGGTCCCAACTCATAGAGGCCTTCAAAATCCTTAAACAACCTGAGAATACTCCAGCACTAAAAAACTTAATGACTCCCTACTCCAATCTAAGCTGCCTTCACTCAGCAAACAGACTCCTTGTCCAAACAACTAAATCTCTCAACCTAGGTGGTGACGCGCTATTTGCCAACACCACTGGTAAAATATGGAACTCTCTCCCAAATAACATCACGCTTGCAACTTCTCTAAGTCAATTCAAAAATAGTCTAAAACTCCACTTCAAGTCACACTGGCTATGTCCTTGCTCAAACCCAGACTAGCTCTGTGCCATTAACTAAAACATAAACAACTAGCTAAGATGATAAGTACTTTGTATACTGTGATAAAGAAATATGCATCCTGTCTAACTCTATGTCATTATACTGCCTACCGTCCTTGCTAATATGTTATTAATGTTACATTTGTAGTAATCTCAGAAATAGTAATGGCAGTCTTGTACTTGTATGTAAATAGCCTATGTTTTTGTTAAGTTCTTTCAGCTCATTTACTGTACCTAATTATCAGTGTAACTCTGTTGGAGCTTTTCTCCCCGGGCCTCCGCTGAAAAAGGACATGTATCCAGTCGGACCATCCCGGTTAACAAATGTAAAATAAAATAAATAAAATAAATAAATAAATTATCATAGATGAGCATGGAAAGTGGACGCCTTATCCTTCAGTTGGAAAAACCTATCAGTTTACGCCTTTCCTCCTCTGCCTCTTCTACTCAAGGTCTTCCTGAAAGTCAGACAAGAGAAGCCAAAGATATTAATTGCCTCGGACTAGCCACGCCAATACTGGTACCCAATCCTAAGGAACTTGTCTCAATACCCAGCTTGTACCTTGACTCAAAGACCACAACTACTGTCACAGCAAAACAATCAGATCCTGCACAATCGGCTACAAACTCAGAACCTGGCAACATGGCTGATCATGTAGTCATACAAACAACACCTCTCAGTAAAGCTGTGATGGATGTCATTTTGGAAGCCAGAAGGCCTAGTACTAGAAGGTCTTGTATGACAAATGGAAGAGATTCTGTGCTTGGAATCAAGTACGAGGAACTGATATAGCAGAACCAAATATTCCTCAGATATTACAATACTTAACTGAGATGCTTGACAAAGGCCTCTCTTTCTCATCAATTAAAATCCATGCCTCTGCCATTTCGGCTCATTACAATACAGAGCCACCAATCTTTTCTCATCCTTTACTAAAGCAGTATCTTAGAGGAGCCAAAAATTTAAGGCCTCCCAGGTCACCATTACCTACATGGGACCTCAATTATGTGTTGGAAAAGCTCACCCTGCCTTCATTTGAACCAGCTGCTACCGCTGATCTAAAGTTCTTATCATGGAAAACAGCTCTGCTGCTAGCAATTACTTAAGCAAGAAGAGTCTCAGAGCTACAGGCCCTTATGGCTGTAGAGCCTTTTATCATATTTTACCCAGACAGGGTGTCTCTGAGGACAAATCCTACTTTTATGCCTAAGGTGGTGTCCAGTGTGGCCCTTAACCAAACAGTTCATCTGCCAACGTTCTATCCAAATCCACAGAACATAGGGGAGAGAATTCTGCATTCCTTGGACATACACAAACAGCTAAGATTCTACTTGAGCAGGACTAAAGCTCTAAGAAAGACTGAGCAGTTACTAGTGTCGTATGCTACAGGATCAGTGAGAGGATGCCTGAGGAATGGAGAAAGTGTTTTGGTACTGATTTTTAAGACTAAGGGTGATGTGCAGAGCTGTAGTAACTACAGAGGGATTAAATTGATCCGTCACAGCATGACGTTGTGGGAAGGAGTAGTGGAAGCAAGGTTAAGAAGGGACGTGATGATTAGTGATCAGCAGTATGGTTTCATGCTGGGAAAGGGCACTACAAATGCGATATTTGCTCTGAGAGTCTTGATGGAAAAGTACAGAGAATGTCGGAAGGAGTTGCATTGTGTTTTTGTAGACTTAGAGAAAGCATATGACAGGGTGCCTAGAGTGGAGCTGTGGTATTGTATGAGGAAGTAAGGAGTGTCAGAGAAATATGTAAGAGTGGTACAGGATATGTACGAGGGTAGTGCGACAGCGGTGAGAGTGACAGATGCATTTAAGGTGGAGGTGGGGTTACATCAAGGATCAGCTCTGAGCCCTTTCTTATTTGCAGTGGTGATGGACAGGTTGACAGACGAGATCAGACAGGAGTTCCCGTGGACTATGATGTTTGCAGATGACATTGTGATCTGTAGTGAGAGTAGGGAACAAGTGGAGGAGACCCTGGAGAGATGGAGATGTGCTCTAGAGAGAAGAGGAATGAAGGTCAGCAGGAATAAGACAGAATATATGTGTGTGAATGAGAGGGAGGATAGAGCAATGGTGAGGATGCAAGGAGTAGAGGTGGCGAAGGTGGATAAGTTTAAGTACTTGGGGTCAATAGTTCAGAGTAACGGTGAGTGTGGAAGAGAGGTGAAGAGAGTACAGGCGGGATGGAGTGGGTGGAGAAGAGTGTCAGGAGTGATTTGTGACAGACGAGTACCTGTAAGAGTGAAAGGGAAGGTCTACAAGAGGGTAGTGAGACCAGCTATGTTATATGGGTTGGAGACAGTAGCATTGACAAAGGCAGGAGTTTGAGCTGGATGTGACAGAATTAAAGATGTTAAGATTTGCACTGGGTGTGACGAGGGTGGACTGGATTAGGAATAAGTATATTAAAGGGTCAGCCCAGGTTGGAAGGTTTGGAGACAAAGCCAGAGAGGCACGATTATGTTGGTTTGGACATGTGCTGAGGAGGGGGATGCAGAGTATATTTGGAAAAAGATGCGAAGGATGAAGCTACCAGAAGGCCTAAGATAAGGTTTATGGATGTGGTGAGAGAGGACATGCAGGTTGTTGGTGTGACAGAGCAAGATGCAGAGGACAGGAAGAAATGGAAACAGGTGATCTGCTGTGGCGACCCCTAATGGGAACAGCCAAAAGATGATGATGATATGCTGCAGGATCAGAAGGAAAGGCTATTTCAAAAAAGACAATTTCAAAGTGGATAAGCCACTGCATCCATTTCTGCTGCTTACACCATGGTAAACCTGTGCCCAAGGGCATTAGGTCTCATTCCACCAGAGCTGCAGCTACTTCAGCAGCCTTTCTCAGAGGGGTACCAACCAAAGACATTCTAGAGGCTGCTACTTGGAGTTCTGTTCACACCTTTACAAAGCATTACCATTTGCCTCTCTAAGTCCAGGGCAGGCTTTGCCACTGCAGTGCTGCAGGGCCTTACAGCCGCACCTAATGCTGTTTAGCTCCAGCCTCCCAACCATAGCTTTGGGATTCTACCCAAATGTAATGACTGCAACAGTGAAACATGAAGAACATAGTACAGTTCTGTACACTTAACATAAATGTAGATGTTCGAGTGTATTCACTGTTGCAGTCCAGGTTACCCTCCCTCCATCCCCCTGTCATTCTGAAATTTATCTTTCCTTCTCTGTCCTCTACAACCGATGTGGTGTATTTGCTTGTAGATGAAGGTTAAGTTTATGTTGATGCATGTATATATAGATATATATATATAATTTTGCTAACTTTTTGGGGACACCTGACATCGAGGGGGGGGCAAGAAAAACTAAAGAAAATAGCGTCTGATGCATGTTTTATACCCCTGATGACCTGATGTCATGGAAGAGAAGACAGCAACCGACGCAGGACCCAAGACTTTGGAATTCAGGCCGACTGAGGGCAACCTGCCAGCAGATTACCTAAATGTAATGACTGCAATAGTGAATACACTCGAACATCTACATTTATTGTAAGTGTACACAACTGTACTTTATTGCATTTTGCAGACAAATAAATAGTCAAATATACCCATACCTGCACGATTGTCTGTCAGGCAGAAAGCCAGGACATACTTTTGAATCATCTAGCCTTTGTAAAAAGGGTTCTAATTTGTCTGGGGTATACCATAAACAAAAAAAAAATCACACCTGGCACTCTGTCAACAAATTGTATTCTTGGGAGCAAGCTTGAATACAACTTCCCAGATGGCTTTGCTCACGCCAGAGAAACAAATTCATTTGACAACTTACTTCAGACAAGTAGCTACAAAAACCCTGCTATCCGCAAGACAAATACTGCAAGCCTTGGGGTTCATGGCCTCCTGCATTCTTCTAATTCCATATGCAACACTACATGTGAGGAAACTACAGTGGTATCTAAAAAGCCTGTGGTGTCAACATTCTCAGGATCTAGAGGCAATAAGTCTTATCATACCTTGCCTACGTCTAGAATTCCTTTGGTGGGCAGAGGCCTGCCACCAAAACAAGGGACTACCTTTCACTCCACCCCCTGCCACCCAAACCCTAACAACAGATGCATCAGACTATGCATGGGGGCTCACCTGGCAGGGAAGTGCATTCAGGGCAAATGGAACCAAAGTCAAATTCACCTGCATATCAATCAAAAAGAAATGTTAGCTGTACAGAATGCTCTGACAGCCTTCAAGGACCAGGATCTTCCAGGACAACTAATTGTAAAGAGAGAACACCACTGTTATGTGGTACGTAAACAAGCAGGGGGGTACACATTCTTACCCCCTCTGCAGACCAGCCATGGCATTGTGGAACACAGCCTTGAGCTACCAAGTGCACCTACAAGCTCAATTCCTGCCAGAAAAATTAAATACACTGGCAGATGGACTAAGCAGAAATCCAATGGACCCACACGAGTGGAAACTGGAACCAAGGATTTTCAACATGTTGACAACCTAATGGGGGAGCCCAGATATAGACCTGTTTGCCTCTCCCAAGAACTACCAATTGGACAAATTTTGCACAAAGACTCCCCACAAGCAAGCTTGGAAAGTAGATGCTATGTCCTTCCGTTGGAAAAACTGTCTATGCCTTCCTCCCTCTGCCTCTGCTCTCCAAAGTACTACTAAAAATCAAACAGGACAAACCATGGATGATTTTGTTTGCACCAGACTGGCCACGCCAACACTGGTACCCCCTCCTGCGCAGTGTGTCATGGTTATCCCCATGGCACCTGCCTCAGACTCCTTCCCTTTTGTCTCAGCAGGAGAACCATATTCTGCACCCTCAGCTTCTAGCACTGAACCCAGCAGCCTGGCTAATTACATAATTACATAGTATTTACATAGTATTACATAGTAATTACATAGTATTACATAGTAATTACATAGTATTACATAGTAATTACATAGTAATTACATAGTATTGCATAGTAATCTCTCCTTTATTATCCCTCAGTAAACCTGTGATGGATATCATTTTAGAGGCTAGGAGGCCTAGTACTACAAAATCTTATGCTGAAAAATGGAAAAGATTTTGTGTCTGGAACCTAACTCAGGGGATGGGCACAGCAGCGCCCAATTTACCTCAGATTTTACAATACTTAACTGAGATGCTTCACAAGGGCCTGTCTTTTTTCTCAATCAAATTTCATGCCTCAGCCATTTCAGCTCATTATAACACAGAACCTCCCCTCTTCTCACATCCACTGCTCAAACAGTTCCTCAGAGGGGCCAAAACTTTGAGACCACCCAGGAGAGCTCCAACCCCAGCCTGGGACATTAACTTTGTTTTGGAGAAACTCACTGTACCTCCTTTCGAGCCAGCTGGTACTGCAAACTTAAAATTTCTTTCTTGGAAAACAGCTTTCCTTTTTGCAGTCACTTCAGCAAGAAGGGTATCTGAATTACAGGCCCTTATGGCAGTGGAGCCTTTCATCTTCTTTCATGCGGACAGGGTGTCCCTCAGAACCATTCTAGCCTTTATGCCCAAGGTGGTCTCCAGTGTGGCCCTTAATCAGTCCATTTATTTGCCAACCTTCTTTCCCAATCCACAGAACAACGGGGAACAGATACTACATTCCTTAGATGTGCACAGACAACTAAGATTCTACTTGATCAGGACTAAACCTCAAAGGAAATCTGAACAACTGCTGGTGGCACTTGCTGCAGGGGCAGAGAGGAAGGCTATTTCAAAGCATACCATTTCTAAATGGATAGGCCATTGCATTCATTTCTGCTATAAGCACCATGGAAAACCTATCCCTGGAGGGATCAGTCATCACTCCACCAGGGCTGCATCTACCTCTACAGCCTTTCTCAGAGGCGTCCCTACCAGGGACATCCTAGAAGCTGCTACCTGGAGTTATGCACATTCCTTCAAGCATCATTTGCCAATTTTCTCTAAATCCAGAGCTGACTTTGCCACTGCCGTCTTGCAGGGCCTTATAGCTGGTCCTAATGCGATCTAAATTCCTCCTCCCAACCATAGCTTTGGGAATCTACCCAAATGTAATGACTGCAGCAGTGAAACACGAAGAACATAGTACAGTTGTGTACTCTTACCATAAATGTAGATGTTCGAGTGTATTCACTGTTGCAGTCCTGGTTACCCTCCCCCTAACTTCTTTTGGCTATACCTCTACTTTCCTTTAGTATGCTTAAAAGCTTTTTTGTTGGAGTTTTATCTTTTTATTTTTACATTTAATTGCTTCCTATTAGTGGGGCACCTGACATCTGAGGCAAGAAAAGCTGATGTAATGGCGTTGGCTGCATGTTTTATACCCCTGACGACCTGACGTCATGGAAGAAGGGACAGCAACCGGCCTTGGGACCCAAGACTTTGTTAATCAGGCCGACTTGAGGGCTACCTGCAAGCAGATAACCCAAATGTAATGACTGCAACAGTGAATACACTCGAACATCTGCATTTATGTAAGTGTACACAACTGTACTTTCCTCTTCCCACTGAGCCATTACAGCATTGGCGTAGCTATTGGCACAACACGTGCCCATAGCTAAGCCTTCGCGTTGTAGGTAGTATTTACGATCAAATACAAAAACATTGTTTTCCAAAACAACTTCCATAAATTTACATATCATATCCATAAGATTTACTCCATACTCACTATTATGAGTGAGAAACCTCTTTAAATATTCAGCACCTTTCCCATTTGGTATTGACGTAAATAGTGAGGTTACATCAAGTGTGGCAAGATAGTACTCGCCCCTCATACATGATTGTTTACTATATGTGAATAAACTTTCAAGGAAGTGTTTGGAATTTCTTAGTACTACTTTAGATCTCTAAGATGGGTCTAACCTTCGTTTCAATAAATATGGAAAATGGTTCAGTAATCCACCCTCTGCCTGCAACTATAGGTCTAAAGGGTGGAAACGCAGGATCCTTGTGTATCTTTAGCTTCCCTTGGAAAGAGGGTATAATTGGATGTTCCACTGTCAGAAATTGGGTCAACTCCATTGAAATGACATGACTTGCCATGAAATCATTAATAATGATTTTAATAATTCTATGTCTATCTTGAATATAATAAAGTGTGAGCCTTATAGACATTGTCATCTGAAAGCATGTTCTAGAATGACTCCTAGTAGTATTCCATGTTCATGACTACTGTCATGCCTCCTATATCAGCAAGCCTGATAACTGTGTATTTTCCTTTAGGCCTGATCACTGTGTATTTTCCTTTAGGCCTGATCACTGTGTATTTTCCTTTAGGCCTGATCACTGTGTATTTTCCTTTAGGCCTGATCACTGTGTATTTTCCTTTAGGCCTGATCACTGTGTATTTTCCTTTAGGCCTGATCACTGTGTATTTTCCTTTAGGCCTGATAACTGTGTATTTTCCTTTAGGCCTGAATACTGTGTATTTTCCTTTAGGTATTTTCCTTTAGGCCTGATCACTGTGTATTTTCCTTTAGGCCTGATAACTGTGTATTTTCCTTTAGGCCTGATAACTGTGTATTTTCCTTTAGGCCTGATCACTGTGTATTTTCCTTTAGGCCTGATCACTGTGTATTTTCCTTTAGGCCTGATAACCGTGTATTTTCCTTTAGGCCTGAATACTGTGTATTTTCCTTTAGGTATTTTCCTTTAGGCCTGATCACTGTGTATTTTCCTTTAGGCCTGATAACTGTGTATTTTCCTTTAGGCCTGATAGGGCTATTTTCTCCCGTTGTGTCAAATTCCTATATTTATACCCAGTAGTGTGCTCACTCAGTCTGTTATATGACTCACCTTTACATATTTTACCAAAAGCCTCCAAGATGGGGTGCTTAACTGGCATATAGGTACTAAGTTTCTTAAAATCATCTCCCCCTTTTATTACTTCACTAGGAAAATTAAGTTTAAGCATAACATTCCTTAGGAACAGCTTCAAGTCAATAATTGTATCTGGAATATCTGCAGTCTGCACATGAATAAGTGACGGGCCTTTCTGTAAGACCGAAAGTTCAGCCTTAGTTAACTGTTTTGGTGATGTATTCCATATCCTATTCTGCTTCAGTTCTGGTTCCACATTTTCTTTAGTGTGGGATATTCCGTCACCTCAAACTGATCCTTCCTCTTCATTCTGCCCTGACTTTTGGACCCGTATTGCTGTCTCCCTTTCTCTTCTTGTATAGGTAGGAAATGTCTGTAGTGCACCTTGCATATTCTCATTCCTCCTCACCACAGGTTGCCCTGGTGGTATTTCATTAATTTGTTGTGTGCTGGTACTGTCTGTGCTAGTTGTTTCACTAGCCACATTAATAGAGCTTCCTGTTTGGGTCAGAAGGCCTTCAGAGATATTTTGCTGTTCACCATTTAGCCTTTGGCTCGAAGAGTTAACTGTACCTACATCTCTTTCCGTGTTGTTATTAATTGTAGAGACAGTGTTGATTATGTCTCTTTGTACATGAGATGATTTCATCCCATTTGTATTTACTACAGGTGTTACTAGTCTCTGTGGTCTAGGCCATGAAAACACAACCTTTCTTAGTCTGCAATATCTCTTTCTAAAATCTTAAGTTCCTGTTGTATCATTTTACGTTCATATATACTGATATTATCAGTTATTACACTCATAGCTTTTTCAGCAGCAGCTACTGGAAATTGTTCATATAAACTCTCTTGTTGTTCAATGTTAGACACTAAGGCATCTTCTTGTGGTCTAAAAAATTAATTCATCAACTTAAAGTAGTTGAAACTTGCTTCTAAATTAATATTCTGCCAGCTGCTCAATAGTTCAGAGTATTGTGAACCATAAGTTGGCATTTTTAATAGTCTTAGGCCCCTAGGAATCACTTTAAATTGTATACATGCTTCAAAATGGAACCTTTGTAGCTGCAACCTTTTCAGTTTAAATGCACCATTCTCTATGTTGTTAGCTAACGGTCTCAATTTATATTGATCCATATTTATACCTTCCTCACGTGATGCCCCTTCATTCGAAGCCGATTCTGTGCTGTTCAGCATCTTCGACAATCTAGTATACTTCCTCACTTCAGTTTGCCTTAGTGGGTTATAATCCAATTCAATATTATTTTGAAAAGTCCTTTCTGCCATACTCCAACTTGTTGCATAAGTAAAGATATACAACAGAAAACCAGCAAACAACCAGCTAGTAAACGTAAACTGTCGCCACAAACGAATAAATGGAAAAATGAAGAAAATGGCAGCAGTAATACGAAGTACGGCACCAAGTCGCGTATAATGTAACACGTTTTAATAGTTGGTAAGCGCTTTCACCACTAACTGTGGCTTCAGTAATACGAAGTACGGCACCAAGTCGCGTATAACATCACAAACGTTTTAATAGTTGGTAAGCACTTTCACCACTAACTGTGGCTTCAGTAATACGAAGTACGGCACCAAGTCGCGTATAACGTAACACGTTTTAATAGTTGGTAAGCGCTTTTACCACTAACTGCGGCTTCAGTAATATGAAGTACGGCACCAAGTCGTGTATAACGTACCAAACGTTTTAATAGTTGGTAAGCACTTTCATCACTAACTTTGGCTTCAGTAATACGAAGTACGGCACCAAGTCGCGTATAACGTAACAAACGTTTTAATAGTTGGTAAGCGCTTTCACCACTAACTGTGGCTTCAGTAATACGAAGTACGGCACCAAGTCGCGTATCACGTAACAAACATTTTAATAGTTGGTAAGTGCTTTCACCGCTAACTGTGGCTTCATCAGACAATATACAAGTATAAAATCAATTTAGAAGCGTTTATAAGCACTCATTATTAGACTTATTAACTTCAAATTCTTTTTCAGCAAATCATTGTGCAGCAGACCCGCCCCCATGCTTTGCTAATGAGTCTTAATACATTACATTATTCAATTTACAAAAATAATACTTCATTCTGCTAAACACCTCTAAAAATTTAAGTTAAAACATTAAAACACCAACTAGTGTAAATGACATTGGATACTTTATCTTATTTTTGTGTCATTTAAATCCTTTCCTTCTTCTTTCGGCTGCTCCCATTAGGGGTCGCCACAGTGGATCACCTGTTTCCATTCCTTCCTGTTCTCTGCATCTTGCTCTGTCACACCAACCACTTGCATGTCCTCTCACCACATCCGTAAACCTTATCTTAGGCCTTACTCTTTTCGTGTTACCTGGCAGCTTCATCCTTAGCATCTTTTTCCTAATATACTCTGTATCCCTCCTCGGCACATGTCCAAACCAACGTAATCTTGCCTCTCTGGCTTTGTCTCCAAACCTTCCAACCTGGGCTGACCGTCTAATATACTTATTCCTAATCCTGTCCATCCTTGTCACACCCAGTGCAAATCTTAACATCTTCAACTCTGCCACGTTAAGCTCTGACTCCTGCCTTTTTGTCAGTGCCACTGTCTCCAACCCATATAACGTAGCTGGTCTCACTACCCTCTTGTAGACCTTCCCTTTCACTCTTACTGGTACTCGTCTGTCACAAATCACTCCTGACACTCTTCTCCACCCACTCCATCCTGCCTGTACTCTCTTCTTCACCTCTCTTCCACAGTCACCATTACTCTGAACTGTTGATCCCAAGTATTTAAACTCGTCTACCTTTGCCACCTCTACACCTTGCATCCTCACCATTCCTCTGTCCTCCCTGTCATTCACACGCACATATTCTGTCTTAGTCTTGCTGACCTTCATTCCTCTTCTCTCTAGAGCACATCTCCACCTATCCAGGGTCTTCTCCACCTGTTCCCTACTCTCACTACAGATCACAATGTCATCTACAAACATCATAATCCATGGGGACCCCTGTCTAATCTTGGCTGTCAACCAGTCCATCACCATTGCAAATAAGAAAGGGCTCAGAGCTGATCCTTGATGTAATCCCACCTCCACCTTAAACACATCCGTCACTCCCACCGCAGACCTCACCGCTGTCAGACTACCCTCGTACATATCCTGTACCAGTCTTGCGTACTTTGAAACTCCCGACTTCCTCATACAATACCACAACTCCTCTCTAGGCACCTTGTCATATGCTTTCTCCAAGTCCACAAAGACAAAAATGTAACTCCTTCTGACCTTCTCTGTACTTCTCCATCAACACTCTCAGAGCAAACATTGCATCTGTAGTGCTCTTTCCTGGCACGAAACCATACTGCTGATCACTAATCATCACCACCCTTCTTAACCTAGCTTCCACTACTCTTTCCCATAACTTCATGCTGTGACTGATCAATTTAATCCCTCGGTAGTTACTACAGCTCTGCACATCACCCTTATTCTTAAAAATCGCTACCAAAACACTATTTCTCCATTCCTCAGGCATCCTCTCACTTTCCAAGATTTCATTA
Source organism: Protopterus annectens (assembly GCF_019279795.1). NCBI lineage: Eukaryota > Metazoa > Chordata > Ceratodontiformes > Protopteridae > Protopterus > Protopterus annectens. Next base: position 1,910,992,524 of record NC_056743.1, on the reverse strand, counting down.
AACAATCTAGTTAAAAACACCACTGCCATTTCACCTAAACACCTCCATGCTTCCACAGGTATGTCATCTGGACCAACAGCCTTCCCATTCTTCATCCTCTTCATCCTTACTTCCTCCTTGCTAATCCACTGCACTTCCTGATTCACTATCCCCACATCATCCAACCTTCTCTCCCTCTCATTCTCTTCATTCATCAGCCCCTCAAAGTACTCTTTCCATCTGCCCAACACCCTCTTCTCGCTTGTGAGTATGTTTCCCTCATTATCCTTTATCACCTTTACCTGCTGCACATCTTTACTACCTCGGCCCTTCTGTCTAGCCAATAGGTACAGGTCCTTTTCTCCCTCCTTAGTGTCCAACCTTTCATACAACTCTTCATAGGCCTTATTCTTAGCCTTCGCCACCTCTCTTTACCTTGCACCTCATCTCGTCATACTCTGTCTGCTTTCTTCATCTCTCTGACAATCCCACTTCTTCTTTGCCAACCTCTTTCTCTATATACTCTCCTGTACTTCCTCATTCCACCACCAGGTCTCCTTGTCATCCTTCCTCTGTCCAGATGTCACACCAAGCACCTTCCTACCAGTCTCCCTTACTAGCTCTGCTGTAGTTACCAGCTATTTGGTAACTCTTCACTGCCACCCAGTGCCTGTCTTAACTCTTCCCTGAACTCCACCTCACAATTATCCTTTTTCAATTTCCACCATTTGATCCTTGGTGCTGCCCTCACACTCATCCTCCTCTTCTTGATCACCAATGTCATCCTACAAACCACCATCCTATGCTGCCTAACTACACTTTCCCCTGCCACCTCTTTACAGTCTCCAATCTCCTTCAGACTGGCCCTCCTACATAGGATATAATCCACCTGTGTGCATCTTCCTCCACTCTTGTACGTCACCCTATGCTCCTCTCTCTTGTTAAAATATGTATTCACCACAGCCATGTCCATCTTTTTCGCAAAATCCACTGTCATCTGACCTTCTGCATTCCTTTGCATAACACCATATCTACCCATCACTTCCTCACCCCCTCTGTTCCCTTCACCAACATGCCCATTGAAATCTGCTCCAATCACCACTCTCTCACCCTTGGGTACAGTCATCACTACTTCATCCAGCTCACTCCAAAATGTTTCTTTCTCATCCATCGCACACCCAACTTGTGGAGCATATGCACTAACAACATTCATCATTACACCATCAATTTCCAGCTTCATAAACATCACGCTTTCCGACGCTCTTTTCACCTCCAAAGCACTCTTAGCATACTGTTCCTTCAGGATAACCCCTACTCCATTTCTCCTCCCATCCACACCATGATAAAACAATTTGAACCTGCCTCCAGTACACCTAGCCTTGCTCCCCTTCCATCTGGTCTCTTTCACAAACAATATACCAACCTTCCTTCTGTCCATCATACCAGTTAGCTCTCTCCCTATACCAGTCATACTGCCAACATTCAAAGTTCCGACCCTCACTATCACAGTCCTAGCCTTTACCTGCCTTTGGCCATGCCTTCCTCCTCTTCTCCTCCTTCGGCCAACAGTAGCCCAATTTCCGCCAGCACTCTGTTGGCCAACAGTACTGGTGGCGGTCGTTGTTAACCCAGGCCTCGACCGATCTGGTATGTATATCTGTACTGTTGTCCGCATGTATGATTTGGCAAAATTTTACGCCGGATGCCCTTCCTGACGCAACCCTCCCCATTTATACGGGCTTGGGACCGGCACAAAGAAATGCACAGGCTTGTGCATTCCCAGTGGCTATGTGTCATTTAAATCAACGTTAAATAATGCATTCAATATTAATACTTAATTACCCGCGCATTCCTATCGTGTCATCATTTATACCATGATGATGTATATTCTATCTGAAATAACCAATGAGATTAATTACAAACATGTCATCAGTATTATTAATAGATTGTACAGTATATTACCTCATCGGTGTTTAAACCTCGTTTAAAACATACGAGCAATTCACAAATACTGTGAATAAAAATTTTCAATTTGCAAATGTATAAATGTTACCTTGTTTATGTTTTTGTGCATCTTCGCATGAGATCAAGGCGTTATGTGTCATCCTAGTTCAGCTAGGAAATATTCCTTTAGATATAACCTCATGAAGTTAAATATATCCAAATATATGTTCTACGCCAGCTGTCATGCTTTTATTTACAAAAACTTTCCGTACTCGCATCGAAGTCTCTCTGCTCATGTCCCATGACATCATTGCGCTAAACATATGCATTCAAATGCAATTATACTCTTTAAACAATAGAAGGCATATATATCAAATTATAGATGATCTATTAAATAAATAGATGGATAAACATGTATATTATATAGTCCTTCTTTGAAATGAAATAAAATTGCCAGCGATACTCGCTCATAATTCCCCCTATTTCTAAACATTGCACCTTATACGTCTATATTAAACCAGCAGAATATCATTCATATAATCTAGTTATCTCGTACTTATGTAGTTATCAGTGCTAAATACACTAGACTGTATCATAATGAACTATTATTAGTATTTATTGGAATCCTTTACTAAGTAAAGTATTATGTTGCCCAGTTCCTATAGTTCATTATATGTCATCCAAGTTTCAGTAAAAGTAAAATCATTTGGGTAGTATGCAGAAGTTTGGGAATAGAGTTAGACAGATAATGGAGGAATCTGCATATTGTGTTATTTGTAGCATAATAAAGAAGAGAGGGTCCAAGATGGAATTTTGGGGATACCTGTGGATGTTTCAAGGGCAGGATAAAGTTGTGCCATTTAGTAGATTGTTGCCTATTACTTAGGTAGTTGGTAAACCAATCTAGGGCTGGGGGGGAGATGCCTAAGTTATAGAGCTTGATAAGTAGCAGAGGGTGGGAGATGCGTATCAAAGGCTTTAGAGAGTTCAAGAAAGAATGAAGATTTTTGCCAGTATCACAAGCTCGATTAACTGTATCCATGAATGATAAGTGTGGTAGCTGTGCTGTGGCCTAGCCTGAAACCATGCTGAGTGGGGGAGAGAAGCTGAATTTGAAGTAGATGGCTAAGAAGTTGATTATGGATACATTTTTCCAAGACTTTAGAAAGAGGGGAGATAATAGAAGTAGGTCTAAAGTTTGAAATATCAGTGTTGCCTCCTTTGTGGAAGGGTATAATGTAAGCTTTTTTCCAGATGGTGGGTACATACGCCTCCTCAATAGATTTGTTGTTGTTGATGCTGACAGGATAGGCAATGGGCTTTAGCAACATCTGAAGGTATTCTGAGGGTAAGATAAGCAGTTTTATGATAGTAGTGGTGGGTGTACGGATGGCGCAGTGGTGCAGCAGTAGCATTGTCGCCTCACAGCAAGAGGTTCTTTGGTTCGATTCTCGGCTGGGATGCCTTCTGTGTGGAGTGTGCATGTCCTCCCTGTATTCGTGTTGGTTGTCCCCGGGTGCTCTGGTTTCCTCCCACATTAGAAAGGCATGCGTCTGGAGCGTTTCTTCCTGGGCCTCCACCGAAAACTGGCTTTGTTCCAAGTCAGACTTTCCCGGTTAACAAATGTTAAATAAATAAAATAAAAATAAAGTAAAGGAGAGAAGGGAAAGGTGGGTGGGGGGGAGATGGTTGGGAATTCTAAGGCAATCGGGTCTTGTGGTCATTTCCACCTTACCAGTACCCATACTTATGCTTTATCCCCTTTTCAGGGAGGACCAGTCCAGTCAAGCCTGTGGTAAATTTGCAGATACCCATCCGCTCACGAGTTTGAAGGATTGTAATGGATGGCTTAGCCTAATCTGTTCCATGAGTGGAGGGTAAGGCAGTCCACACAGCCTATCTGGACCTCGCCAAGGCCTTCGACACCATCCCCCACTCTGGAATCATAGATAAACTTACTAAGCTGGGCATAAATCCCTACATCACTCGATGGGTTGCCAACTGACTTACTGACAGAACCCACACTGTAAAAGTAGCTGACTCCAAATCCAGCTCCAGACAAGTGGAGTACCTCAGGGTTCAGTCCTGGGACCTCTCTTGTGTGGCATCTACTTCTCTGAAGTACAGGCCACCACTAACGGACTCTGGCTAACGAAGTTTGCGATGACTGCAAACTTTGAGCCATTACTGAATCCCCAAATGATGTGGATATTCTGCCCATCTGATCACGAAAGGGTTCGCATCAAGATCTAAGGATGTAATGGTGCCCCTCTACTCTTCCCTCATCAGACCCATTATTGAGTACAATGCACCAATTGGACTGTACCTGGCTAGACATCTCCAGCAGCTGGAGAGACTACAGAGGTACCTAACCAAGAGGATTACTGGCCTCAAACAGTTGCCCTATGCAGCACGATTGAAAAAGCTCAGACTGTTCTCTGTTGCATACCGCTTTCTCAGAGGCGATGTCTGTCTAACGTACAGAGCCACGTCCAACCCAGAATTGTTGAACATGCTCCATCTTGAAAAACCAAATCTACTCTAGCTACACGCTCTAGGGATATAAACCTCAACACAACAATGAATAGAACATGCTGGAGGGATAGATTCCCTTCGCAGAGACTTCCCCTAATATGGAACAGGGTCCCGATCTACATAAGACAGAGGCCCTCACTATCACTCTTCAAGAGGAACCTTGATGAGTGGATGGGTAACAGAAATTTCACACCGGGGATCACACCAACAACACTACTAGATAGGGGCCAATGGTACTAGCTGCTAGTACAAGGATCTAGGGAACTACTAAAGGGGCGGTGAATACCACACAGCATGGCTGGGCTAATATATGCCTTCGTGCAGATAGCCCAGTACCAACCTGTGAACCTATAAAAGGGCCTTACAGAAACAGACGCTTGGTGCCAGAGCCATGGGCTCAAGCTCAATGCCAAGAAATGTATAGTTATCCCCTTTGGGGAAAAAACACGTACCCATGAATTATCACATAGGTGGCAGTACATTAAACGCCGAAAGTGTGATAAGAGACTTAGGAACACAGGTGGACAGTGGTTTTACCTTCAATAACCACATCGCCACAACAGGCAGGAAATCCTATGTGGCACACCTCATCACTAAGAGCTTTTCATCCAGAAAAAAGGAGGTCATTGTCCCACTGAACTGATCCCTCATTAGACTGATTATAGAATATAACGCCCCATTTAGTATGTACCTCTCAAGACGACATCAACAACTGAAAAGGACGCAGAAATACCTCACTAAAATAATCACAGGCCTAAAGCAGATTCCCTATGCTGACCGCCTTAAAAAACTCCGCCTTAAAAAACTCCAGCTATAATCTGTCTCATATAGTCTACTCTGAGGCGATCTCTGCTTAACATACAAGGCCATGTCAAACCCAAAGCGGTTGGACATGCTACACTTAAAGAAATCCCAATCCCTCAGAGCCACACACTCCAGGGATCTAAACCTTGTCATCACAATAAACAAAACATGCTGTAGAGATAGGTTCCCGACACAGAGACTCCCCATACTCTGGAATAGACTGCTCGTACATGTCAAGCAGAGCACCTCTTTGGCCCTCTTCAAAAAGAACCTTGATGACTGGATGGGAGAAAGGAAATTCACCCCGGGGATCACGTCAGTCACCCTGCTAGACAGGGGTCCAGGGAAGTAAATGTTGTGGGAAGAAATAGCCAGGGAATTGTTATGGCTAGGCTTGTATAGGCCCTTGGGCTGATAGCCTAGTACCAATCTGAGACATTTGGTGATGAATCTCTTTCCATCATGTTTTATCTGTGTGTGCTGAAGGTTTAGGTCACTGGTTCTGTTTGTAGAACTGTCGGACTTGCAGAGACGTGCGAGATGCACGATAACTGGGTTCCTAATGACATACAAGGCAAAGCATAGGCTTCCTCACTGAAGTCTTACAAGATGCTGGATAAAGGGCTAGTGCTTCCAGTCTGTCTCGATAGTTCATGTTTAAGTATGCTTTTTAGTTGGATGCCGGTGGTGAAAGCACACACACAATGGAACGCAGCGCTGAACATTTTTTATGCCATCAGAAGTAATTGAAACTTATTTGATCACTTCTGCTGGCATTAAGTCCGTATGAGATTGTGAATAGTGAGGATCGGGGAGTTTGTCCTTTTGCCACTGTAGAACAATCTCGGAGTTGGTATATGTAATTAAAACTGAGAGTGGGGAGGCAGCCCTCCCCCCTGACACACACACATCGTGTGTGTGGGGGGGGTCAGGGAACTTGGTCCTCCAAAGAGTGTTTTTCTTTTTTTTTTTTGGCTTTTGATCTTTTTGGATTAATGTTTCGCTATTTATATACTTCAGTATTTCAGAACACATGCATATATGTATTTCCGTGTGTGTGTGTGTGTGTGTGTGTGTGTGTGTGTGTGTGTGTGTGTGTGTATACATACACAGATATATATATATATATATATATATATATATATATATATATATATATATACACAGATATATATATATATATATATATATATATATATATATATATATATATATATATATATACACACACACACACACACACACACACACACACACACACACACAATGTGTGTGTGTGTGCAATATATGTATATATATAAAATGTTTATAGATTACTACTAGGCTAGCTGCCTTTTGTGGGCCATTTTAAGCCTAGCCAATTATCAGTTGTGAGAATTAAACCCTGCACCTCATATCTGTCGGGTAAACATCTTAACCATTATACCATTTTATATGTCTGTCAGGTGCCTGAAACCACCACATCACGCATGTCCATGTTGGTATGAATGACTTGAGACATACACCTCCCTGGACTATATGAAGAGAGAAATGATTGAGCTGTCAGAGTATGTGCCTCAAGACAGGTATGACCCTAGCCCTAAGTAGCATCCTACCTTCACCAAGAATGATACCATAATACCAACAAAAAATAATTGACTTCAACAATTGGCTTAGTTTCTGGTGTCATTCCAAGAGGCTCCAGTATCTGCCTGAGATGACATGGTTGGCAGGCCTCGATGCTTTGCTAGAGATGACCTCCACTTGTCACCCCTGGGATTCAGGATTCGGGCCAAGGCTGTTGCATTCCCCATTGTGCCTTTTTTAGGCAATGTCCCACAGCCAAATCTTTCAACATAAAAGATCTGTCAAAAAGCAAATTGATGGTCATGCTGCTTAACACCGAGACTTAACCTGAAAATGCACTCACTGGAGGATCTCCTCGCACTGGAAGATGCTGACATCTGTGCAGTCATGGAAACTTGGTTCAAGGCTGCAGAGAGCACCCCTGCCTTGCCAAGCTGTACCTCATTCCGAACCCAAAATGAGGTCAGGAAGACTACGGATGGTGGAGTTTCTATTTTCATTAAAGACCAGCACACCTCCAGACTGGTTTGCCAGCATGATGCACTATAACTTCTCCAGGTGCAATTCACAATTGGCAAGATATCCGTCCAAGTTATAGCCAGCTATGTAGACCCCCCTCCTTTACTCAGGACACCCAATTCTCCTACCTGGACCTACTTGGTCTCATCCCCAGCAAGGGGGACTTGGTTCTCACCAACATGGATGACAGTTGCACCACCCCCATAGTAAGTTTTTTTTTTCTGGTGAGATCAGACCATCGGTCTGTCCCGTCCAACCCCCCTCCCAGCCGTAACCAGGCTAAAAAACTTCTCAAAAGTTGACTACAACCTCCTAAGGGATGGTATCAGTAGCTTCACACCACTGTCCCCCTCAGAGGATGCAGACAAATATGCTGAACAGTATGCCAGTGCAGTATACAAGCACCTGTACAACTGCATGGACTCAGCCATACCCAACAGAACTAAAACCTGCTCCTCAAAGAAACACAAACCTGTTTGGTGGACATTCTCAATCAACAAGCTTTACAACCAAAGGAAGAAACTGTTGTCCCAAGGGGTTAAAAGGCACAAATTCCCAGCTGGAAAAACTCCCTCCTTAGCCTCAACAAGCAAATTGGATAGCTAGTGAAAACCTCTAAAGCCAGTTATGAATCAGAACTAGCCTCTGAAACAAAGACTAATCACAAAGCCTTTTTCAGTTATGTCAGAAACCTCCATGGCTAAGTCCAAGTTTGTCTGAATTAGATGTTCTTCATGTTTCACTGTTGCAGTCATCACATTTGGGTTATCTGCCTGCAGGTAACCCTCAGCTGGCCTAAATACCAGAGTTTTTAGATTTCTGTGTCGGATGCTGTCGCCTCTTCCATGATGTATAAAACATGCAGCCAACGCCATTAAATCAGTTTTTCTTGTCGTGCGGTGCCCGAAGAAGAAGCAATTTGTAAGTGCCCGTTGGCTGACTCCAGAAATTTTCATTTTCGGGGTATGCCGCAAGATGCTTCTTTGATTTTGGAACCTGCGGATGTCTCTACCTTGGATGGGTCCGGAGCTGCTTTGCAGGCACTGGCTTCTGAGGGTGTATTCAGGCCTACAGACTTTCATATTAAACCGACGACTTAGTTTCATGCTACAAATATCAAATTCCTCAGGCCTAAAGCTCGCACTATGCCTAGAAAACCGACGACCAAGCCACATACTCAGGCCCATATGCCTCAAAAACAAATGATTAGAATAGCTGAAGACCTTATTACCTTAATTAGGGGAAGCCAGCCTTCCCCCTCTTAAGAGACCTAGAACTGATTTTCTTTCTGATTCTTCTGATCAGGAATCGGATATCTCGTGTTCCTTCTGATTACCAGGATTTGCCATTATCTTCTTAAGAGGATTCTGATGCAGAGGATTCCATTCCCTCTGCTTTCCCTCCAGAAGATTTTTCTTTTGGTGAAACCTTGCATACCCTTGGGGAGCATTTCCACTGGGAAATCCAGGACCATTCTGAGTCCAAAAAGAGACTTGGGGAATTTTTACTCCTGCCTCTACACAGGCCTGTAGCTATCCCTCCTGTTCTGGAGATTGTCGATGTTTTCTTAGAATCCAGTCTTACTCCAAACACTTTGCCTCCAGCACCCAGGAAACCTGACAGGCACTATGGAGTACCTGACTCTCACAAATTCCTCTTCAAGAATACTACTGCGCATCCGGAGATCATTTCTCAAGGACCAAAAGGCATTAAGGCTACTACTGCCAAAAATCCAACTCCTCCTCATAGGGACTCGAGAGCTTTAGACAGATGGGGTAAGAAGGTATACACTTCTGTTACTTTGACCGTTAGGGCTTTAAATTGCCAGTTTCATATGTTAAAGTATCAGCAGCATATTATGAGACTACTTAAACAGAAAATTATGTTGATTCCTGACCGTGCTGAACACAAAGATTTGCAAGAGTTAATGCATTCTGCTGAACAAGTTGGTAAACTTACTTTGCAATGCGGTTTTGATGCTTTAGAAGCATTTTGCGGGGCTGCTGTCACTGGGTCTGTACTTAGAAGGCATGCTTGGCTTAAGGAACAAAATTTGCCAGATCATGTCAAAGCTAAATTATTGGATGCACCCTTAAACCAAGAATGCCTTTTTGGCAATAAAGCAGAAGTCCTCAAAAGGATGGAGGAAAAAGCTAAATCTATGCAAACTGTTAAAAATTTCCTGCAATTACAACCTCCCAGATTTAATAGGCATTGGCCTTCTAAGAATTGGTCCTTTCCAGTCCCTTACAGGCCTTCTCAATCCAAACCCAGGAACAACAGGCCACCAAGACTTCAGTCTCAGGCTATGCACAGATCTAAGCAGTGGGGGGGGGGGGGCGCTCCCACTTCCATAGCTGGGAGTAGTAAGCCAACCCTCTATGGAAAAATGTCACAATGACTTATCCTTAACTCTCCCAAGCCCTGCTCGACTTCCTGCTGCCTTAGGAGGAAAGCTCACCCTGCATGCAAAAACTGGGAATGGGTTTTAAATAGTTTCCTGAGGATACAGATTCCACTTCCACTCACTACCATCCCCAAGTGCATGGCCAGACCTCCCCCCAAATCAGTGGATGGAGGCCCAAAAACAAGTGCTCTCACTCCTCCGTATCAAGGCTGTTCAACCTGTCCCAGCAGAACAAAGGGGACAAGGTTTTTATTCAGGACTGTTCCTGGTTCCCAGAAAAAAAAACTCCTGGCGTCCTATCCTGGACCTCTGTATTCCCAACACCTTTCTGGTGGTTCCAAAATTCAAAATGCTAACTCTTCAACAGCTTCTTCCTATGCTAGCCAAGGATGCCTGTCTGGCAACCCTAGACTTGTGAAAGAAGCTTACCTGCACATCCCAATAAGGGAATCCTGCAGACAATACCCAAGTTTCAAGGTGGGATTCATGCACCGTTAGTTCTCTGCACTTCCCTTTGGCTTATTTACTGCACCCAGGGTATTCACAAAGTGCCTAGCTCCAGCCATTGCATTTTGCAGGCAGAGAAATATTCAGATTTTACCCATACTTGCACGATTGCCTCATTCAGGCAGAAAGTCAGGACTTGCTATTACAACACACGGCATTTGTAAAGAGACTTCTAAGCTCACTGGGGTACACCATCAACGAGAAGAAATCACACCTAGTACCCTGCAAACAGATTGTATTCCTGGGAGCAAGCTTGAACACAACTTCCCAGATGCCATTGCTCAGTCCAGAGAAAAGTTTAATAACCTACTGATCACAAAAACCCAGCTGTCTGCAAGGAAAATCCTGCAAGCCTGGGGGTTCATGGCCTCTTGCATTCTATTAATTCCATGTGCAAGACTGCATATGAGGAACCTTCAATGGTATCCACAATCTCTATGGTGTCAACATTCTCAGGACCTGGAAACCATGATTCCTATCATTCCTTGTCTAAGGGCAGAGTTCCGTTGGTGGGTAGAGGCCTGTTACCACAGCAAGAGACTCCCTTTCATTCTACCCCCTGCAGCCCAAACCCTAACAGACACATCAGACTATGCATGGGGGTGCACACATGGCAGGGCAGTGCATTCAGGGCAAATGGAACCCAAAACAGATGGACCTGCACATCAATCAAAAATAAATGTTAGCTGTACAGAATGCTCTGACAGCCTTCAAAGACTTTATTCTTCCAGCACATCTAATGGTAAAGGCAGACACCCCAGTTATGTGGTACATAAACAAGCAGGGGGCAACCCATTCCTACCCACTCTACAGACTAGCCATTGCTCTATGAAACATAGCCTTGAACTACCAAGTGAGCCTGCAAGCTCAGTTCCTGCCAGGCAAACTAAATTCACTGGCAGATGACTTGAGCAGAAATCTCATAGACCCACATGAATGGAAACTGGAACCCAAAATATTCAAACTCTTGAACAAATGGGTGATACCAGAGGTAGACCTGTTTGCCTCCCCCTAGAACTACCAATTGAACAAATTCTGCACCAGAACTTCCCGCAGTCAGGCTTGGAAAAGTGGATGCCTTGTCTTTTACCTGGGAAAACCTCTCTGTTTATGCCTTTCCACCTCTGCCTCACCTCTCGAAGGTTCTACTAAAAATCAAACGGGACAAGCCACGGACAATACTGATTGCCCCAGACTGGCCACGCCAGCACTGGTATCCCCTTTTGCGCAGTCTGGGAGTGCCACAAGCATGGCACCTGCATCAGACCCCTTCCCTGCTGTTCCAGCAAGCGGGCAAGATTTTGCACCCTCAGCTTCAAACCCTGAACCTTGCAGCCTGGCTAATTCCCTGAGCTCACCCCTAGCAGCCCTCAGTAAGCAGGTGCTGGATGTCATTCTTGAGACAAGGAGGCCTAGTACTAGAAAATTCTATTCAGAAAAATGGAAAAGAATACTGTTCCTGAAGCCAGGCTCAGGGGACGGCCACAACGGAGCCCAGCTTACTCTATATTCTAGATTATTTAACAGAAATGCTCCACAAGGGCCTATCTTTCTCCTCAATTAAGATTCATGCCTCTGCCATTTCAGCACATTATATTACTGAGCCACCCCTCTTCTCTCATCCCCTGCTAAAGCAATTGCTTAGAGTGGCCAAAAATTTAATGCCCCCCCAGGGGAGCTCCCACTCCAGCCTGGGACCTTAACTTTGTATTGGAAAAATGTACTCTTCCCCCATTTGAACCAGCTGCTACAGCAGAGTTGAAATTCCTTTCTTGGAAAGCAGCTTTACTTTTAGCCATCACTTCAGCAAGAAGAGTGTCTGAACTGCAGACCCTTGTGACAGTGGAACCCTTCATTATCCTCCACTCGGACAGGGTTTCCCTCAGGACAAATCAATCCTTTATGCCCAAGGTGGTGCCTAGTTTGGCTCTTATCAGTCAGTTCATTTGCCTACTTTTTTCCGTAATCCTCAAAATAAGGGGAAAAGGATACTGCATTCGCTGGAGGTGCACAGACAGCTTAGATTCTATTTGGACAGAACTAAGCCTCTCTGAAAATCTGACCAGCTGCTAGTTAGTTTTGCTGCAGGGTCAGAGGGGAAGGCCATTTCAAAGCAAACCATTTCCAAATGGATATAGCCAGTTGCATCCATTTCT